>NC_048312.1:2631726-2816326 GCF_013100865.1 Trachemys scripta elegans | reverse complement strand
GCAGGTACCCCCGCATCCCCAGCCCGGGGACCCCCCACATCTCCATCCTGGGAACTCCCTACCGCCTGGCCTGACCCCCCCGTGCCTGCAGCCCGGGTCCCCCAGCAGTCCCTGGCCGGGACCTCCGCACCCCCCCAGCCTGGGACCTCCTGGCTGGACCCCCCCGCACTCCTAGCCTGGGGACCCCCTACACCTGGCCCCCGCAGCCCGGGACCCCCAGCAGCCCCCAGCCTGGACCTCCACACCCCCAGCCTGGGGACCTCTCTCAGCCCCTAGCCCTGGGACCCCCCAAGGCCGGGGACCCTCCCCAGCCCCCAACAGCGGGGCAGCCCGGATGAATCAGAGACCTGTGCTGTGCTTTGTGAAGCCCTAGGGACCCCCCTCCCCCACAGTGCCGGCGTCCTGAGACCTCCCTTCCTGGGCTACAGCTTGGGAGCTGGGAACCCGGAGTCCCCTCAGGGAGTCTGGCCTCTGGCAAACCAGGCACTTAAAGTGCCATGGGGAGCTTCCCCAAGGCACTAGCTGGCACTGCTGGGTGGCTCTGCTCCCTATTCCTCCGGGACCTGAAACCTCCTCAGCCAGGGGCCCCAATTCTCAGGGACCTGCTACCCATCTCCTGTCCCTTGGTACCCTGAGCCAGCTGGTCTTGGGGAGCCCATGTGCTTGGGACCCCAAGGCCACACGACCCATGCTCTGAGACCCCTGGCAACAGGGTCTTCTTAGGCCAGAGTCTGCTAGGAGGATAGTTGTTGAGTCTGCTCCCCTTGCTCCTCTCCAAGGGTATGCAATTCTTCCCTTGTTCACAGGCTCTGAGAGAGGGGGTGGCATGTGCCATGGTCAGAGCCTAACCCAGATTTCAGGGATGGGGGCTGATGTACATCAAGGTGTAACTCAGCGGTGAGGTTGGAGGACTCATATCATAGTGTAACCCAACCTTAAGGTGTCAGGAGATGGTGATGGGCCTGCAGGTACCGGCCATGTCAGAGTGCAAGGGTTTAACCCAGCCTTGCAAAAGTGCATATACAGTTACCAGTCCATCCATAAAACCGGCTTGCCACTTTTACTGTGGCCTTAGTCTACTGGGATGAAAAAAAAAAAAGAAAGACATTTTACTTGCCCATCCAAAAAAATAAAAAAACCCCACTGAAGTAGCTTGGGGTTTTGCCAGGTAGTGTAACCCCAGTTCCTGCAAATGGAGGGTATGGGTGGTGACAGGCATCCAGAGACCCAGCTACAGGGCATAGCGGCCTATTAACTAAATAGCTAATCCTACATGCACACAATCCCACAGGGGGGATAAAAGCAGATAGTCTAATTTAAATGTTAAAAGGGCCATCATTATTATTACTGTTACCTTTTTGCTGAGAAGTGATGAGACAAGATACAGTATTAATCTAGTTCTAGACAATCTAAGTAGGAACAGGTACACAGCTTGCATGCCAATTATGTTGTGCATGGAAGATGCGGACCTGGGGAGAACCATCTTAGATAGCTTTTGATGAATACAGCGTATGGTGAGATGTGAGTCCACTGATCATACAGTGAGACCTAAATAAAAAAGGAAACACAGATCTCTTCTAGTGTGCCAAATTGTTATACAATAACTCAGTACTGCTCTATTGTGATTATTATAATTTGTGAGTCTGGATTGAGGCATTTATTTAAAGCAATATCTGGGGGCATTTTTTGGCAAATATAAATATTCTCTTTCAAAAGAATTTTCTAGGCATTTATTTGATTTCAGTATTTATGTAACTGGCTGAAAAACTAGTTGAGTGGCAATATAATACATTTTGGGTGTAATCTAATAAATTGATCCTCAAACTGTTGTAATCTGCAGAACCATTTTTGTGATCCACCGAAATTTGCGAACAAAGCAGCGGGATGTGGGAGAGAAACCTCTTAGGAAATAGTTCTCAGAATGAATATATTGTATAACTATTGGACTAATACAGAACCTGATCCTGCAATGAGCTCCACTTGTGTGAATGCAGATTCCACCATGATGGTTGCAGAATTAGGGCCGTAGCTGCCCCCTCTCTTTTTCCCTTTAATGGCAACACTAGATTTTCCTCTAAAATGAAATTCCCAAATTATGCATGCACTGTGGAATTCTTCTAAAATCTCTTGCTATTCTTAGCTATTCTTGTCTTCGTAGATATATTTTGTTTCTTGGCATAACCCCCGCCCCTCCCCCCCGCAAAGTTCCCTCCTTTATTCTATGCATTATGCCGCAAGTAAAGGTTTACCAGGCACATTTTGGATGTATTGTATTGTAGTGTTACTGCCCGTTCTCTATGCCCTGTGTAACTGCTGTGCTGTCCTGATTGCACGTCCCTACCACTCTACATAGACTTATGAAGTATAACATAAATAACGGATTACTAGAACTTGCTTTTCCACATATTTACACAGCTCTCTAGCTCCATGCTTTGAATTCTAAGTTTTGCTATGAGGATACCAAGCAGGGAAAACCCAAGAGGCTGAGAGACTGTAAGAACGATCAAATTAACAGGACACCAGTGGGGGTGGAAAAACCGCACGATAAAAAGCTTGCCATTCATTTTTAAAGTCCAGTAAACGTTTTCTTACTGGAGAGATTTAGGGGCACATTTTTCTCTTGGTGTATGTAAACACTAATAATAATTTAAAGTATTTGTATGTGTCAAGGGTAGAGTTTATCCTATAATATTAACCAAACTCCTGGAGACCTTGTTCAAAATGTTTGTAGTATTACATTCTTCCACACGATGGTTAATTATATTATTTTGTTCAGTGTCAACTCTCCGTGGTGCTCTCTAGATATAATGGCCATACATGATACATCTAATGATGGTGGAAGCTTGAATGATGGTAACATGTAGTAGAGAACATGACTGGGAGGATTCATTGAATGTGTATTTTAAGGAGATTATTATTCTACTGCTGTTTGTATCATGGTAGAGTTTGGATGCTCCTGTCTGGATTGAGCCCCTGTTGTGGCAAGTGCTGTACAAACTCGTAGGTAGACAAAGCCCTTGCCCTAAAGAGCTTGTAGCCCAGTGCTCTGATTCTGCAAAGAATTAAGCATCTGACTTCAATGAGATTGCTCATGTGCATAGTCTTTGCAGAATTGGGGCCTAAATTGAAGCCAAGTGCAACAATGGAATTTAACAAACAGTAAGATAAGAGGGAAGCAGGGAGGGAGGATGAGGATAATTTTAATTAAATTACCTGGTGATAGAGGTACTGAACATCTTGGTTGCAAATTATTTGTGTTGTTAAAATAAGCATCCGTAATCCTCAGCTGAGCTATCCTGGTTTGAAGGAAATAAGCGAAAAGAGGGTGCAAGGTGCAGGCATAAATGATGGCATAGAAAAGTGGGACTGGGAACGTTTAAGGAGACTTGGCAGGTGGGAAGAGGATGAGGAGGCATAGATGTAAATGAGAGCAGAGATTTAACTAAGGGGGCTTTAAATGGTTGGGAACAAATTACCATCCAAACTTTTAACTGAAAACAGGGATTTCCTCATTCAATAGGAAGTTTTGACAACTTTCCTGGTGTCAGATGTCTTCATAGTGAGCTCTGGGGTTTTTTTAGATCCCTTTCGTTAAAATGTACATGATATGCCAGGAGCATTTATAATCTTGTGTGTCACTGATACACTGGTAAAATTTTAAATAATATAAATCAGACAGTCAGATGCATGTCTGACACCCTACTTTACTGATAAACAGGGGTCCTAGTGTTCTGTGATAAACCCACAAAATTATCCAATAAAAAACATAAACATCTGTGTTTTTCTGCAAATAAAATGAAACTCTGAACTTTAGTTTTTCTAGCCACAATGTTTTATTGATATATTTACAATTTTAAAGCTGACATCCTGAGCCTCGCTCATTCTCCTGATTATCTGAAGTTTTGATTATCTGCTCTGGCCCCAATTAGATCAGATAATTGGGGTTCCAGGGTATACGTTTTTATTTTTTCACAAAGTGTAAAAACTAAAGATTCTCCATAAAGACACAAATTCCACGGTTTTCTGGGGCAAATGGATTCTATGATCCCTGCTGATAAATTAAGACCTTAATTAAAAAAGCCAGCTGAACAGAAAACTTTTCTTTGCAGTACAATTTTGAGACCACTTATTTTCGTGAATACATTTCTGATTTCTCTGGTTTTGTGATATAGCAATTTATTAAGCCAGTCAGAGCACAACTTTCAAATGTTAGGCTGCAAGCAACTGTTATTCTACTGCACAACTGTCTGTCATGGAGACTGACAATATCTACATCCTTAATCATTTGTTAGAACAGAAATAAAAGGTTTTTGGAATAGAACATTGACATGGGATAACTGGATACCACTTTGAAAAAAAAAAAGGTCTTTGTCTCACTGCCATGTTCTTTTTTTAAAGCAATACATAATTGTGGTAGTTATCTGTAACAGGCAGCCATTGTCTTGTGACAGCATGCTATTCCACTGACATTATCTTTCTTAGAAATATTGCAAATGTTTTACTACTATATTGCAGGGTGTCATTTGAATGAAGCTGGTATACCTGTTGTCATGATCTTATTTTCCTCAAATAAAACGGACACAAAATGAAGTGAGTTTATTGTAATGAGAACGTGAGGGGCATTCCTGTTTACGAGGAAATAACCATATTGCAGTCAGAATACATTCCAAGGCTGCATGCCAAGACTTGAACTCTTCACCCTCAGAGTTTATTTGCTGTTATTGGCAGCAAATAGGGTTATTACTGAGTTTACATAAAGAACCCTCAAATTGTTATTTACTGAAATTGTTAAGTATTAAATGAAAGCGAAGAAAAAACATAAGCTTACAAAGTGCTAAGAGTTGTTGAAAGTTTTTAAACAGCATCACAACAAAACCCTTTGGCCCTTCTTTCTCTCTCTCCCCTCATTGGCCTTCCTTTCCCTCCTCTGTTTCTTCCTTCCCGCTCTTTCCTTTGGGTCAGCAAAGCTCTTCTCCCCAGAACAACTGCAGTATATTTTATTTGATCTTGTTTTCCAATAAAGGTCCTGGTTCTGCAATTGGATCTGCACGGGTGGACTACTGTGGGGCATTGAGTGGGTACAAGAGTCTGCAAATGCTGGTTGGTTTGTAGGATTGGGGCATACATTGGAAGGAAGAGGTAAGATTCTCCCATTGTAAACAAATAATGAAACCACCAGTATTTGATGGTTATTCTGTACGCAGAGATGAGAGGTTTGGGAGTAAGGAGGGAAATGAACCAAAGGGATTTTAAGTTTTTAAAAACAGTTTCTCTTTCAGAAGCTTCAGAACCCTTTTTTAAAAAAAACCTTTTTTCTTTCATGTAAATTTTGGATTTTTTCTATGTCGGCCAAATGAGCAAAAGGATAATGGGGCATTTCTGTTGCTGGCAAAAAGCTTGAAAATTCTGAGGTGGGATAGGAGCAGAGGGCTTGTAGTGACCATTCATAGCATAGCGGGAGTTGGATAGTCACATTACAGGTACTGACAAAAAGCCATAAAGTGACTGTATACATTCTACTTAGCAATGGCTTGGCCATTCTGAGAAAAGAGATTTACATTATGTACTATTATTGAGAAATAACTATATAATAATCCAGCAAATTGAACAACCAGAACCAATATGAATTTAAGGAATTGCACCATTGGGAAACAGCTGTTCAGCATCCCTGCACTTTGTGACCATTCTAATTCAGTTTCTGTGAGTGTCACTTAAGCATGGTTTGCTCTCAGTACAAATACAAAGGATGTAGTAACAAAGCATAAGCTACATCTATCCATGCATCTTTGCTTTTTCTGCCCTGTCACAAACACTGAAGTTTCTTGTCTCTTCTCCTCCTCTAACTTCTCCACTTGCTCCAGTGACCCCATCCCATCTCCTGTGTCTCTTTCCCCTAACAATACAAACATGAGTTGGGGTTTGTCTACACAGGGATAAAAGACCCATGTCACAGCTGCGACTGGCAGGTCAGCTGGCTCAGTCTCATGGGGCTTGGACTGCGGGGATAAAAATCGCTGTGTAGATGTTTGGGATCTGGCTGGAGCCTCCCACAGCAAGGTCCCGGAGTTTGGGCTCCAGCCCAAGCCTGAATATCTATACAGCAATTTTTCAGCACCAGAGCCCGAACCCCGCAGAGCCCGAGTCAGCTGACTTGGGTCAGCCTCAGGTTTTTTATGCCTGTGTAGACATACCCTTAATCTCTCCCATCTGAAAACCTGCCCCCCAACCTACCCTTGATTCCACTAACATCTCCAACTGCCACCTCTTCTCCCTTTCAACTGTGAGCTAATTGAATACAGTGACTACAACTGCTGTCTGGAGTTCCTCTCCTCCAGTTCTATCCATGACCCTCTCCTATCTGGTTTCTGCTCCTTGTACTCCACTGAAACTGCTTTTGCTAAAGTCTAATGACTTCTCCCTAGCTAGTGCTAAGAATCCGTACTCTATTTTCCTTCTCTTTGACCTGTTACGTGCCTTTGACACCATCGACCATGTCCTCCTCCTTGAAATCTTGCCCTCTCTTGGCTTCTGTGACTCTGTCCTCTCCTGGTTCTCCTCTTACCTCTCTAATTGTGCCTGCAGTGGATCCTCTTCATCCCCCTTCCAACGTGGAGGTGCCACAGCAATGTCCTGGGCCCCTTTCTTGTCTCCCTTTACACTTCATCTCTGGCTAATCTCATTTACAGACAAATTTAACTGCCACCTCTGTGCTGACAGTTTACAGGTCTAATTCTCTACTCCAGACTTGTGTCCTTCTGTCCAATCTCAAGTCCTGGCCTGTATCTCTGATACCTCCTTGTGGATGTCTAGCTGTCCACTCAAGATCACCATGGCTCAACAGAGCTCTTATTCTTTTCCCCCAAGCCCACCTCCTTTCTTCATGACCGTGGACAATATCATCATCGTGCCTGTAACCTGGGCATCATCTTTGACTCAAACTATCTCTAGGTCCTCACAGCCACATTTTGTCTATAGCTTGCATATTCTTTTTGCAGAACGTCTCTAAGATACAGCCTTTCCTATCAAGCCACACAGCTAAAACTCTTGCACATTCTCTCATCATCTCACATCTTGATTACTGCAGCACCCTTTTCTCTGCCTTTGACTAATGCAGTATTGCCTCGCTCATATCCATTCTGAATTCCGTTGCTTTGACCATGTCACCTCTCTCTTTGAATCCTTCCACTGGCTCTCCTTTCTCTATCGTGTCAAACATAAGCTGCTTGTTTTCACGTTAAGGCCCTTTACAGCCTAGCCCCACCCTATCTATCATTTCTCATTCGCTGTTGAAATGTCAGTTCCTGCCTCTGATCGGCCAATGATACAGTCTCCGCCACCCACTTGTTAAATTTTCAACCAAGCCCCTTTGTCCCATATGGTCCCTCACACTTGGGTGGAGCTTCCTGTAAACCTCTGCGAAGCCGCCTCCTTATTCTCCTTTAAATCCCTCCTTAAAACTCTCCTCTGCTATGATGCCTACAAAACTTAACAATAGTTAGGTCACTGGTGTACTGATACCACTCCCTAGCATGCTGACCAATACTGTCTCATTGTTTCCTAGTGCTCCCCCATCTTTGTGTGTCTTTCCATCCGTTTTGTCTCTTTTCTTATATTTAGGTAGTAATTTCTTTTGGGCAAGAGCCATGCTGTGTTTGTACAGCACCTCACGCAGTTGGGTCATGGTCCATGACTAGGGCTCTTAGGCACTGTTGTAATAAATAATGTGTTGTTTGTACCCAGTTCCACTTAATAAATGTGATCGTCCAGGGGAACTTTGCCTGGTGTGGGTGGGTGTGCCTGTGTAGGATAACATTTTCAAAAGAGTCTAAGTTCTATTTTGAAAATGAACTCAGGATATGTCTACACTGCAATTAAACAGCCCCTTAGCCCGAGTCAGCTGGCACGAACCAGCTGCAGGTTTTTAATTGCAGTATAGACATACCTTAGGAGTCTAACCCTCATTAAAAGTCAATGGGACTTACACACTTTTGAAAATTTTACCCATAGTCTATATATTATGCAAGCAAACAAGGCTGCCCACACTTCCTTCTCCGCATATAAAGCGGACATTCTGTCCACTGTGTCTTTCATGTAATATTATTCCGCACAGATTAAAAAAATAATGATGGGAGAAAGAAAGTAAATTGGGCCCTGATCCTGTAAACATGCATGTGCCAATCTTTACATGTCAGGAGTGCCATTGACTTCAGTGGAACTACATGCATCACTTCGCAGCTAAGCATGTGTCTGAATGTTTGCAGGATTATGGCTTAATGATAAACCCCGACATGTATGTGTGTTGGGATAAATTCATTGCTGATGTAAGGTTGTGTTACTCCCATTGAGGTCAGTTGCACCCACTTATATCAGTAACGAATTTTGCCCATTTCTTTAGTAGAGCTTGTTGGTGTGACGTCCTAACACCAAAATCGGTGGTTAATATAGTGGTGAATCTATAGGTTATAGGCACATTCTTAAAACAAAACAAAAAACCCAAGTTGTTTTAAAATTATTTTAGTGTTAAATCCAATGTATTTTATGCTCCAAATGTTGAGTGTGCAGGATTTTTTCCTCAGTATTTGACATCACTTTGCAGCTATTTATTTAAACTTTAATTTATTTTTACTTCGAGTTTTATTTTTAGGTTAGCTTCAAAAGACATCAGTAACATATGCTGGACAGTGTTCACGCACAACAAATTCACGTAATAAGTATTTGTGAGACAGAGGCAGAGAGGAAAAACCATGAAAAATATTCTAAATTAAATTGTTTTGTATTTTAAGGGCGATGTAAACCATTTTATTATTATGTAAATACACCCTATACTATTGTTTGACGTGAGAATTAAAAAAGAAGTAAAGGAAAAGAGTATGGGGGGTGAGAATTGAAAAATAGAATAATGAATGTAGAAAGGGTGGTAAGAATCTGGGCCCGTTTCCTGAAGCAAGTCTTAAGTGGACATACTTTTGAGGTGTGGCAGTATGGATTTGTATTTTTCAAGGCCAAGGAGTCTAAATTGTACAGGGGGTTGATGGGTTGGTTGGTGTTTCTGCAGCTTGAAAGCAGACAGATGACCAGATAAATTAATATACTCTGTCATTTTGTCATGTTAACTAAACATTAGGAATAGAGTTACCTCTCCATTCTGCTGATTTGGGGCATGGCTAGTGTTGATTGGATAGGCTGCAACTGCTATTTTTGAAGTGGCAATTGTTTCTCTTGTTAGTCCAAACCCTGTGCAGTTACATTAACTTCAAATGCAAAAAATTATGTTTATATTTCATTTTCTCCCCAGCATACTTAAGTGATCAGACTGTATTGTTGGTTAATTGCTTGGCAAATGTCTTATTTAAAGCAAATTGTAGAGGTTGTGTAGGGAGTGGATAGATAGACTGAAGGTGGACATCCTTTGTATATCCACAGAACAGGAACAGCACTGATGTGCAAGCTCACCCATATCCAGCAGGCCAATGTGCCTCTGCCTTCGTCAAATCCTCTCTCTTGCTCTGAACTGAGATGCTACTTTAGTGCCTGCTGTGATGGTGTATTTTTTTGATACGAACACCTGTTAACCATGAATTAGACTGAGATTACTTAAGGGCTTCATTCTTCTCCCAGTGAAGTCAGTGGCAGATACACCATTGAAAGGGAAGGATAAAAACCTATTAAAGGATAAAACTACTGTTGTGAACTGATTCAAAGAAGTGACCTCATGAGCTAAAGGTTCTGAATCCAATTACCAGTTCCCTGAGGCATCCAGTCGCTTCACCAAACTTTATTTTTGAACTGGGAGCAATATTGGGATATAATCACCAAAAAG
Source organism: Trachemys scripta elegans (assembly GCF_013100865.1). Lineage (NCBI taxonomy): Eukaryota > Metazoa > Chordata > Testudines > Emydidae > Trachemys > Trachemys scripta. The sequence continues at coordinate 2,806,506 of NC_048312.1, read as the reverse complement.
CATCTTGACCTGATGACGAATATAAAGAAATTTAGCAGGTTCATTAGGTTTTTCTTTAAATGGGTGGAAGAATACATTACTCTTTAGCTTTAAATCTGTAGGCCAAACTTTACCAAAGAGTAAATGTTATAGCTGAGTTATAAAAGGGTTATAATAGCTAACGATAGAACCATTTGTTTATTATTACTGAAAAATTGCTGTAAATGTGCTTTAGCTCACTTAACATACCAACCGAGTGTTGCAATAAAAGAATATCCTGTATTTTGGTTTAGTGTAATTCATGGTAGTATCTAAGTTTTACAGCAGGTTAGTTTGTACATTCAAATACAATAAATTGTGCAGTCTGAAGTATATCACACAGGTCTGTAAGAGACAAGGCTGGGCTGAATTTTCAGTGGTTGTGTCCATATAAGCTGTTTTGGGGAAATCTCCCTTTCATTGCATTAACACTGGTAGCATAAGGTGGGACACTGATGGTTTTTAGTGCTGTGTGGTTTAATCCTGTTCAGAGAGAATGTAGATAAAACGGTGATTAAAAACTCGGGTCGTCTGTCTACGATAGCAATTCCACCTAATCCCTCCTTTGCAATCAGCAGAGGTGCTGCTCTGATGGTAGTGAAAAGAGGGGACACTGTTTCTCAAAACAGTTTAGTGTAGACAAAGCTAGGGAAATCAAGAGTAAATTGTACTCTACTGTTGGAATTAACTTTTAACTGCAACACTTCCTCATCAGAAAGAGATTATTTTGGAATTGTACCGAGTCATCAGGGTGCAGGACTGTATATGGAAGAGCAGGCTATTTTACTGTTGACCAAACCCATTGGGTCTTATTATCTCAGTCAGAAAGATAGACTGTCATTTATATTGCTGTAGTGTCAAAGGCCCCAACCAAGAACAGGGGCCCCATTTTGCTAGGCACTTGTGGAAACATACAAAAAGAGAGATCCCTGTCCCAAAGAGCTTGCAGTCTAAGTAGACAAGAAAGACAAAGGCATAAGAAAGGAAATATTCTTAGCCTCATTTGATAGATGGGGATCTCAGGCTCAGAGAAATTAAATGAATCACTCACGGTCACACAGAAAGTCTCTGGGAGAATTGGTAATTGAACCTAGATCTCCTAATTCCCTGACCATGTGACCATCCTCCTATCTAACATAAAATGCTAGTCTCTCTGGGACAAGAGGGAGGAATAGGAAGGCCTTTGGAGAGAAATCCCAATTAGCCCTCTCATGAGGCAGCTCAGAGGCTAAGGCTTATGTTTGTAAGTGTAGACCTGCCCTGGGGCTTTGTTATTTAATTATGAATAAAATTAAATCTTGGGAAAGAGGGTGACATTGGACAATATCAGTGTGATATGTGCTGTTTTGGGAACAGAGTGGGGATGCCGCACCTAGATTTATAGGGATATTTGAAGAAAATACTAATGTAATTTTATCTTGTGTGAAATGTCAGCGGATGTATGGTATCTTATTAAGGTAGGGAGCCAGCGTCTAACTCAGACAGACTGCTGGTGCCACTATTCTTTTGGGAAATGCTTGGAACGGTAATTAGTGCTAAGTAAATTGCCTATAGAGAATTAAAGAACTGCCATGATGAACATACAGAACCCTCAACTATAAACTTGGTATTTCTAATGTGAAATATTTTAGGCAGATCCATTTTTCAAAAAAAAAAGAACTTTATAAGAATAATTACTTGGGATATGACTGTCCAAGACCTTCCTTTCTGAAGTGCTTCCAACTGAATGCTGGGGCTTCTTGCATCACAAATGAACATGTGTAACCCTTCATTCCCATTGAAATGAAATCAGCTGTCATTTTGGAAAGCTTTTTTAAAACAATCTACTTTAATTTTCTAATCAGTAACTACACACTTTTTCTAATTTATAAGTGCCTATCAGAAACCTTCAGGTGCATAAATTAAATCACATAATTTAATCTAACTAAATTGACACAATGTCAACAAATCCCCTTTCCCCTCCGCAGCAAGAGCAAACACAACCCTTTTTCACATTAAAAAGCACAAAAACCTCCTTAGCATCCCCCAGATTGCATCTCCAGGCAAATTAGTCCCTTTTTGAAGCACTCATAGAATCGTAGGACTGGAAGGGACCTAAAGAGGTCATTTAGTCCAGTCCCCTGCACGCATGGAGACTGGACTATGTGTGCATAGTCATTATTATCTCTAGACTCTCCCTGACAGGTGTTTGTCTAACATCTCAATAAACAGGTCTTGCCTTGAATATCAACAAAACCAAGCTCTGGTAAACTGGCAGGGAAAGCAAATTCCAAAGTTGAGGACCCTCCGGTCTGCCTTCAGTGTATTAATAGGAGGGACTGTCAGCTCGAGTGCCATATATGATCGATCCCCTGTTCAGATGGAAAGCGAGGGGAGAAGCAGAATTGCTGGAATCCTATAGACCGTTTGTGAATCAAAACTTAAATTGTACCCAGAAACAAATAGTAAGCCAGTGAAGTTGATGGAGTGCAGATGTAATATACCGTATGTGAGAAACACTAGCCAATAAATAAGGTGCTGTATTCCAAACCAACTGATGTTTCTGAGTGGTTATCAGCAGCCCTATGTAGAATGCATTTCAGCAATCTGATCTGGAGATGAAAATGCCCTGAATAATGTGGTTTGGGCCCCATCCAAGAAGAAAGGTTGCAATTTCCTGGACAGATGCAGATGGACAAATTGTACCATTGGCTGCTGCTACTATCTGGAAAAGAAGGATTAGCTAAAAACCCAACCGTTATAAATCTTATTTTCAAATGTGAGAGAACCTCCTTGCTGAAGGGATCAGATATAACCTTTGCCATCTCCTTTAGATGTCTTCTCCAGCCAGCCAGTATCACTTTAGTGTCTCTTGGCACAGATGTCTCAGCATACATAGCCTTCTCCTGGGACACATTGCTAGTCAGTTGTGTAGGTGCTGCTCAGTTTCTATTCCACAAGACATATCACAACTTTTGTCATCAACCAGGAAGTGAAGCAAGGTTGCAAACTACAAACAAAATATCAATCAATCTAACTTTAAATAAAAATAAAACAAAAACGTTGATAGGAGTTTTATTCCCAAGGCCTTAACTTGCTCATAAAATGTGGCTAGTTACAATAATACTGTAAATATGACTATGTTTTAAGCAACACAGGCAGGAAATCAAGAAAGCAGCTTGCTTTCTCTGAATGGCTTGCTAGTGCTGATGAAGACAGAAACTTGCTTTGGAGGGAATGCTCTCTAGTGGCTAGAGCAGGAGATTGGGAGTCAGGGCTCCTGAGTTCCATTCTTGGGTTTGCTACTGATTTGCTTAGTCACTAAGTCTTGCTCAAGTCACTTAACTTCTCTTTTCCTCAATTCACTAGAGTTGGTTCTATCCCTTTATACTCTTTTTCCTGTGTACTCTCTCCTTGGGTGATTGCATAATTGCTTCTCCTCCCCCCACAAAAAAACTCTACAGCTTCTTTCCGAGCGTTTCATCTTCTTTTATTAATTTAACATCCGAGATATCTCATTACTTCAAATTTGGTACAGCGTGTCTGTGATCTACCGTAGATTGTTCGCTCTCCTTCCTGTCCCCTCCCTCTCACCTATTCTGTAACACGAGCAACAACACCATTGTTCTTTTCCCTTCCCCAAGTCCACAATCTTAGGGCTGGTCTACACTACGAGGTTAGGTCGAATTTAGCCACGTTAGGTTGATTTTATAAGCAATGCGGCTAAGCAATGAACCCCGTTCCGCTGACCTAAAGGGCTTTTAAAATCGATGTACTCTTCCCTGATGAGGGGAGTAGCGCTAAAATCAACCTTCTTGGGTCAAATTTGGGGTAGTACAGACGCAGAGTTGTGCAATTTGACGGCATTGGCCTCCGGGACCTATCCCAGAGTGCTCCAATGTGACTGCTCTGGACAGGACTTTTAACTCCGATGCACTAGCCAGGTACACAGGAAAAGCCCCGGGAACTTTTGAATTTCATGTCCTGTTTGGTCAGCATGGAGCGACCATGAGACACTGGATCTGATTGATGTATGGGGAGAAAAATCTGATCCAGCCGAAGAAATGCTAATATATATATATGCCAAAATTGCACGGGGCATGGTGGAGAGAGACTACACCGGGACACACAGCAGTGCCGCATGAAAGTTAAGGAGCTCAGGCAAGCCTACTACAAGACAAAAGAGGCAAACGGTCATTCCGGTTCAGAGCCCCATACATGTCGCTTCTATGATCAGCTGCATGCCATTCTAGGGGGGGACCCTACCAGTGCCTCACCACTGTCCGTGGACACCTGCAAGGGAGGAGTCTCACGCAACATGGAGGAGGATTTTGTGGATGAGGAAGAGGAGGAGGAGAATTTGCAGCAGGGAAGCGGAGAGTCCGTTCTCTCTGGCAGCCAAGACCTTTTCATCCTCCTCGCCAAGTTCCATAAACCCCTCACCCAGATGCCCAAGAACGTCGGGGTGGGGGGAAGGCTCTGGGCACCCAGCCATTCAACTCCAGGGGATGGCCCAAGCAACAGAAAGCTGTCATTCAAACAGCTTTGATTTGTAATGTGGTTACAATAAGCAATGTGGCCTTGTCCTTCCCTCCTCCCCCACCCCACCCGGGCTACCTTGTCAGCGATCTCACTTTTTTTTTTTTTTAAATAATGAATGAATGGATTCAAAACAATAGGGACTTTATTTCCTTTGCCAGCTGTGGTTGAAGTGGGCAGGGGCATTGGTTTACAGGAAAGTACATTCAACAAAGGGGATGGTTTTCCATCAAGGAGAAACACACAACACTGTCACGCCGTAGCCTGGCCAGTCATGAAAATGTTTTTCAAAGCCTCTCTGATGTGCAACGTGCCTAGCTGTGCTCTTCTAATCCCCCTGTTGTCTGGCTGTTCAAAATTGGCTGCCAGGTGATTTGCCTCAACCTCCCACCCCACCATAAACGTCTCTCCCTTACTCTCACAGATATTATGGAGCACACAGCAAGCAGCAATAACAATGGGAATATTGGTTGCACTGAGGTCTAACCTAGTCAGCAAACAGCGCCAGCGGGCTTTTAAACGTCCAAAGGCACATTCTACCACCATTCAGCCTATAGTTGAACTGCTCCGTACTACTGTCCAGACTGCCTGTGTATGGCTTCATGAGCTGTGAGAGCAAGGGGTAGGCTGGGTCCCCAAGAATAATTATTGGCATTTCAACATCCCCAATGGTAATTTTCTGGTCTGGGAAGAAAGTCCCTTCTTGCAGCTTTTCGAACAGCCCAGAGTTCCTAAAGATGCGAGTGTCATGTACTTTTCTCGACAATCCCACGTTGATATTGGTGAAACGTCCCTTGTGATCCACCAGTGCTTGCAACACCATTGAGAAGTACCCCTTGCGGTTTATGTACTGGTTGGCAAGGTGGTCCAGTGCCAAGATAGGGATATGCGTTCCATCTATTGCCCCACCACAGTTAGGGAACCCCACTTCAGCAAAGCCATCCACTATGACCTGCACATTTCCCAGAGTCACTTCCCTTGTTAGCAGAAGGTCACTGATTGCCTTGGCTACTTGGATCACAATAGATTTGCCCATTCCAAATTGATTCCCGACTGACCAGTAGCAGTCAGGCGTTGCAAGCTTCCACAGGGCTATCGCCACTCGCTTCTCAGCTGTCAGGGCAGATCTCATCTTGGTGTTCCTGCGCTTCAGGGCAGGGGAAAGCAACTCATAAAGTTCCATGAAAGTGGCCTTGTGCATGCGAAAGTTTTGCAGCCATTGGGAATCATCCCATACCTGCAACACTATGCGGTCCCACCAGTCTGTGCTTGTTTGCTGGGTCCAGAATCGGCGTTCCACTGTATCAACCTGCCCCACTGCCGCCATGATGTCCCAGTTGCCACATAACATGCTTTCAGGAACGTCTGTGTCCATGTCCTCCTCACAATCATCCTCGTGCTGGCGGCTCCTATCCAGGCTCTGCACATACTGCAGGATAATGTGCGAGGTGTTTACAATGCTCACAACAGCAGCGCTGAGCTGAGCAGGCTCCATGCTTACTGTGCTATGGCATCTGCACGGGTAACCCAGGAAAAAAGGCGTGAAACGATGGTTTGCCATTTCTTTCAGGGAGGGAAGAAGGGAGGGGAGACTAACGACATATACCCAAAACCACCCACGACAATGTTTTTGCCCCAGCAGGCATTGGGAGCTTAACCCAGAATTCCAATGGGCAGTGGGGACTGTGGGATAGATACCCACAGTGCACCACTCCGTGAGTCGATGCTAGTTACGGTATTGAGGACGCCACTCCGCCGGCCTACTGCGCTTAGTGGGGTCATACATGATCGACTGTATAAAATTGCTTTCCAAAGATTGACTTCTATAAAATCGACCTAATTTCGTAGTGTAGACATATCCTGCTTCTTTTTTCTTTATATCTGAAAGATTAATCCCTTCTTTTTTGTCCTGACCACCACAACTCTATGCTCTGGTAATTTCGTGCTTTAACCACAGAAGCCTTCTCTTTGTTTTCCAGCCCCTAGTATCTCCCTATTGTATCCAAATTGATGCTGTCTAGATAATTTTCTGTTCCCACTCTTCTGATACTATTTCTCCCCTTCTTGACTGTTCAGGCTGGCTTCTCTGTCACATTCAGTTTGCTGTTTCCCCTCACATTCAGAGGTCTCCATACCTCTGCCCCTACTTATATCTCTGTCCTCAACGCTCTACACCATTCCCCGAAGTCTGCCCAATCTTCTCTCCTGACTGTTTCCTTTGTCCACTCCTGATTTTGTGCCTTTATTTTTGTTGCCCTTTTTCTTGGAATAACCTCTCAATTAATGGGAAATCATCACCTCAAAACTCCCAAAGGAAGAATGAAAAATCAGTGAAATAAATTTTACATTTGTTTTTAGTCTGTTTCCATTTCAGATTCTCAGTGCTGCATGTTTAGATTGCAAACTAAGGATGTTTATTTGTTTAAAACCAACTATTTCCTCTGGAATTAAAAAAATCATGGGAACATTTCTATTGGTTTTAGGTTTTGTAAAAAACAATTCTTAATAAACTTGAATTTTGTGCCAAATTTGCATTGACCGTGTCTTTTAACCATGCATACTTCCTCTCCTTCAAAAACTTTTAAAAATACACTTGTTCTATGAAGTATTTCAGCTATAATGGCCACATGCCACTCAGTGTTTGTTTTACATTGTACTGTATTGACTCACTCATGCCTTTACACTGAGGGTCTTTGGGGCAGGAGCTTTATTTGTTTAGCACGTTTTAACTGTTCTACGGTATATCCTGATAATGTCAGGTAAACAGATTCCTGTCTCAGAGGTGCTGCGAAGCATATTTTAGTTCGGTTACTTCTGCATTTGGTTAAATGGCCCTCCTTAGTTCTGTGAATCTCAATTAATGTTTATATTTCATAATACCTTTCACGCATATCCAGAGCACTTTATAGATATAAAAAGACAAAAACCATTATGCATGGATCTTGATACAAATTCTCTACCATCCCAAAAATACATCTTAAAGATGATTTAAAAACCATTAAAATCAACAAATGTTTTAATTGCAGTGGGAGCTAAGAGTTGTGTTTGTCTCTCTTCTTACTTCTCAGTGCCAGCATTCTGCTGAAAGGGCAAATCCTTGACCTACCAATTCAGAAAAATTATTCTTGCAAAACGAGATACTTTTATATTAGTTTCAGGTTTTGGCAACAATAATTCAAGTCATACCCAAGAAACATGGATAGTGGATACACTATAAGCATAAGCACTCAACAGCTTTTTATTTCACTTGTCATGACTTTTCTTCATTAAAGTGATTTGTATATCTGAAGTTGCTTGGGCTGTTGGTCTTGTATCCGCTTTAGAATGGGGGAGAACTAGGGAAAGCTGTGTAGTGCTATAATCTTGCCTGTCAAGGGCATTGTTTCTTGAGTACAAAGATCATTATGAATCACATAATGAGAACATTAGTTCATTCAGAGTATATGTGTTGACAGATCTCTGTGTGCTTAATATAAACGTGAGAAACTTTACAATTTTGAAAGGGGGGATGAGTTTTGGATCTTAAAATCATTTGGGTTGAGAAGGCTTCTAGTGGGTCATTGGAGGAGCAAATTTCTTCAGTCTTAATTTGCTATAATATGATTGTAAGGAAATTGTTGCTGTAGCAGCTGGGTGCTCATTGATGAAATTGTAAAAATAGAATACATTTACATTTACATGTCCACAGCAGGTTTGGTATTTTAAAACCATTGATGCGTCTCCCAGGATTCGAATCAATCAGATTATTTGTTATAAAAAAGACAAAAACTAAACAAAGATCAAAGTACATAACTATCTCTTGGTTCTCAAAATATGTCAGAGGTCACTTATGAACTCTAGCTCTTTAATAAGCAACAGAGGGTCCTGTGGCACCTTTGAGACTAACAGAAGTACTGGGAGCATAAGCTTTCGTGGGTAAGAACCTCACTTCTTCAGATGCATCTGAAGAAAGCTTATGCCCACAGTACTTCTGTTAGTCTCAAAGGTGCCACAGGACCCTCTGTTGCTTATTAAAGAGCTAGAGTTCATAAGTGACCTCTGACATATTTTGAGAACCAAGAGATAGTTATGTACTTTGATCTTTGTTTAGTTTTTGTCTTTTTTATAACAAATAATCTGATTGATTCGAATCCTGGGAGACGCATCAATGGTTTTAAAATACCAAACCTGCTGTGGACATGTAAATGTAAATGNGTGTTAGTCTGAATCTGTAAAAAGCAACAGAGGGTCCTGTGGCACCTTTGAGACTAACAGAAGTACTGGGAGCATAAGCTTTCGTGGGTAAGAACCTCACTTCTTCAGATGCATCTGAAGAAAGCTTATGCTCCCAGTACTTCTGTTAGTCTCAAAGGTGCCACAGGACCCTCTGTTGCTTTTTACAGATTCAGACTAACACGGCTACCCCTCTGATACTTAGCTCTTTAATGTTACAGATGATAAAGGAGGGGGAACTTTGCTATCAAAACAGTTTTTCATAATTTAGTTTGTTGTTTACCTTTGTATTTCATATGTAAAAGAAACAAATTAGTTCATTGTCTTTGTGTATTTTATTGTTTTTATCATCCTAGTGTTTGACTGTGTTCTTTGGGTTTTGTATCTTATTTTATTTATCTGAATATGAATACCCTCTCTCTCATATTTATTACACTTTCCCTTCCTTGGTGAGTAAAGATGCCCCAGTGATTAGGACATTGGCCTATGGCTTGGGAGACCAGGGTTCAGTTCCTTGCTCTGTCACAGATTTCCTGTGTGACCTTGGGCAAATCATTTTGACTCTGTGCCTCATTTCCTCAATGCAAAATGGGGAATGATAGTACTGCCTTACAGGGGTGCTGTGATGATAAATACATTAAAGGTTGTGAAGTGCTCTGGTGATGGGGGCCATATAAATACCTTAGATGCTTTTAACTGTCATGAACAAAATATTATCTGAGGCCCCAATTCATTAAACTATTATTGAAGGCAATAGGACTGCTCACATGCCTAAAATTAATCATGTGTTTGATGTGCTCTAGATGATGGTGATTTATTATGTGTGTTGTAGCACTCAAAAGCCACAGCAAGGATTGCATCAGGTCCTGTACACGTGGTAGTCACATTTGGACAGGTAGCAAAATGATCTGTGAATGTAAACTTTTTTGGTTTCGCATCAGTAATGGTTCTACACATTCAAGTGTTTATCTTTCAGTTTTAATTTAATTTTTAATAGAAATGAAAGGGGGGAAAAAGTGGGACCCTCAGGAAAGGAATATAACAGATATAAATGTTCATGTTAGGGTCTGACCCTCAGTCAGATGCAGGTGGGCACAAGCATTTGGCTGCACCAACCCAACTGCATGATCAGGACCTATATTAGCAAAAACTCATACAATTTTGAGATGTTATTATATTAAGCAGCTGGTAAAGCATATAGTTTTGTCTGTAAACTTGAAGAGAAATACTTGGTTGAATATAGACTATTTGTCATTATTTAATCCCAAATCCAAATGAATTAATCACATCCATAATTTACCACAGAGACAGATGAAAATGAATTGATGTAATAAGATTTCAGGATTGTCACTCTGAAGCCTATTAGGTCTGTAGAGTCAGTATGAATCGGTGGAAACAGCTACAGGCATGGCTGAGGGCTCTTTTTGCTCAGAATATAAACAGATTGAATCATCACTTGTTTTCACAGAGAGTTACCATCCAATTTTAAAGTTATCAACCAATTTGACTTTACAAATTACACCTATGCAGTGTACAGCTTCAGTAAGGCATGTATGAATGTCATGCACAGAGTCCTAGACCATTGTGGTATCAGAAGTAACTCAACCAATCATCACCCTTACCCTACAGCTAATTTGGATGGAACAGTTTCATTGGTTGTAGGAGAGTGACTGCACAGATGGTGGAGTCCTTGGCCCAAATGCCTCACTGTAAGCCACACCCCATGATTGCCACTCACACAGATCCACACAACTTTCCCAGCACATCACAATCCACCCACAACAACGGAACCAGAATGCACATGCATCCGACGAAGTGGGCATTCACCCACGAAAGCTTATGCTCCAATACATCTGTTAGTCTTAAAGGTGCCACAGGACCCTCTGTTGCTTTTTACAGACCAGAATAACACGGCTACCCCTCTGATACTAGAATGCACAGTAACTCCCAAAACACATAGCCCCTCACCTCAGCATATACCCCTCATTTAGCACCCTCACAAATCCATGCAACTATCCCCACACAACAGAATCCACACACAAATCAATACAACCAGCACACACAATAAACTCACACATCACTCTGAAGCCTAGATTGTCTGTTGAATCAATGTGAAGCATTGGGAACAGCTATAGCACGATTGAGCCCTTCTTGTTTAGAGCATCACCAGGTTTAGTCGTCACTGGGATCCATGTTCTTTTATTGTCCAGTTTTTATTCTGAGCCATTTTTGGCTTTTTTTTCCTGAAATCCCTTAGAATGCATCTGAATTCGGAGTGTATTAACTAATACGTTTTTGGGCACCAAACGTTGGTCTTAAAGGGTTCTCTGTTCTCTCTATAAACAAAGTAAAGATTTTGTTTCCTATTATAGAGTGTACTGCAGCAGCCTTCTCTTCTAATTCAGTTCCTGCCTCTGAAACTGCTCTTTATTTCTGGGTGAGGTTTTGCATCACCCCCCTTGTCATAGGGTCTAAAGAATGTAATTGCTTCTCTTTGGGATGTCTGATTGGTAAATTTTGTCTTGGACTTAATTGCTTCTTAACAACACGGTCCTTGATTCACTCTTTAATGCTACTCTGACATCTACTTGCTTGTCTTGACGGACAGCTTTTGGCTATCCCTAACTTCCAACTACTGATGGAGCTGAATGCTGAAGAGAAGATAGAGGAGATGATTCTGTCTTCCACATTGTGTTGCTAAGATTCATTATCTAGGGATCTTACTGAATCCTTTGCTGCTTCTGGATGTCCAGCTAACCTGGAGATGATGAAAACATGGATCTCTTTGGCTAGATCCTCATCTGCGAAGAATGGGAACAGTTTCCTCTCTTGGTGAACATGGATTTCTTGCAGTTTGCATCTATAATAAATCCCAAGAGTGGACACGACTAGATACCCTTAATAGAGCATGAGGTCAGCATGCTGGCCAGCTCCTCCAAGTGTTTCTCACTTGTACTTAATCTTCTTCCTTTAAATGGAAAAGTAGAACTCTACACATGATCTCTTCTTTATATTTATAACTGGATGCTTGTCCTTCTAAACTAATCTCTATCCTTACAAGAACAAGATGGAAATTATGTTAATTCTTCATAAAAGTTGAGGTATATCCATTGTGGTGCCCTCTGTGTCAAGTACAGTTTGTATTCCTACAGTTTGTATTTTTATGCCTCTAATTTGAAGTACAAATAAACATGTGTTGCTCATAAGAATAATATTACCTAAATCCCTTTGCTGCTCAATTGAGCTATGACTGCTGTGTCTCTTCAGAGAGTCAAGGTGGGTGAGGTAATATCTTTCATAGGACCAACTTCTGTTGGTGAGCAAGACAAGCTTTTGAGCTTACACATAAGCTTGAAGACTTGTTTCGTTCCCCAACAGCGGTTGATCCAATAAAATCTATTACCTCACCTACCTTGTCTCTCTAATATCCTGGGACTGACACAGCTACAACAACTCTTCAGAGTGTATCATCTTTAAAATGACGTTAAGTCAAGCTATATCAGGTATATCGTTATATAACAATGAAGTAGTTAACATATTTTGTGCATCTCTTTTCTTTTATTGAGAGATGGAATTAGAAATCTGGCAGTTGAATGGCCTCTGAGTCTGACCTGCCTTTCTTCTGAATAAATTAATCTGTAACTGAGCCACTCTCCTAGACTTTCTGAGGCTGGTGATGGCTCAGAATGCTGAAGATGGGCATTGCAGGCTCATGGTGAGTTTGAACAGCACAGCCCTTTATTACCTGTTCCTCGTTCATCCAGCCGACAGCTATTTATGCTCAATATTTCCTTTTAAAAGTATTTATTTGTATGTATGCATATGTTCATGTGTATGCCTGCACGTACACACACAAACACAAGATAGCCATTCCAGCAGACGGTATGCCAGAGTAATGGACTCCGTCTTGGCAGAAATGGACAGTCTTGGTGAAAGGCATTAGGTAATAGACGTTCTTTACTAGAAGTAAAACAATCTATTAAAGTAGGTTTATTAGAATAATGCCTGCAACAACCTTGTGTCAACGGGTGATGAAAGAAATGGATGAATGTAATCTTGAAATCTGTGGCGTAAGCAAATGTTGATAGCCAGGAGATGACAAAAAGCTATTTAAAAATGAAAACAAAGGCATAATATACTTGGGGGGAAGGGAAGACAGAAGGAGGAAGATGGTTCCCACTCAGAGTGAGTAATATTAATTATGACTTACAGAGTAGGAAAAACAAAGTGGGGAGTCAAGTCACAGTGGATTGCTCCAAAGTAGATTTCAAATATGAAACATGAAAATGACAATTATGTAACATTACGCACCAACATACAACTACGATGATGAGATCAAAGATCAATTCTACAGTTGCCTATCAACTCTATTGACAAAATTCTCAAGCATGACATTTGCTTAGTATTGGAGGGCTTCAATGCTAAGGTTGGGCAGTGGAGAATGCAAGGGGCAAGCATGGCGTTGGTTCCCCAAATCAAAACGGCGAAAGAGTGTTAAAGCTGTTCCTGGTATTAGGGCTCAATTAGTGTAATGCTATTCCCCAACAAAAGTATCCATAAAGTAACTTTGGAATTTCTCCCAATGACATTATCAGGAACCACACTGACCATCTATCTGTGGAAGGAAATTTAGATAAATTGTTCAGGATGTCTCAGCATACACAAGAGCTCTTATTGGACGTGACCATAATTCTGTGTCGCAAGACTGAACTCAAACTAAAAAAACCCTCCAAATCCCCAAAAGCATTAAGAAAATTGACAGTAACAGTCCAATCAACAAAACATTATAGCAGCAATTTCAAATTGAACTGAAAAACAGATTTCAGGTAGTACAAGACTTAGATCTACTTCTTCCCAGTATAAGTGCAACATGCCTCAGGTGGCATATGACCAAGATTCATCACCGAATTTGGTCCGCTGGTTGGATCATTAGCTTCCCTGGCCCAGGTCATGTACTGATTGGGAGTGCGACATGAACTACTACAAGAAGTCAACACTGATATGTCATGCTCTTTTCTGTGTGACAATATCATAGATGTATGCAGTATTGTTGTAGCCATGTCAGTCCCAGGATATTAGAGAGACAAGGTGTCTGAGGTAATATCTTTTATTGGACCAACTTCTGCTGGAGAGAGAGACAAGCTTTTGAGCTTACACAGAGTTCTTCTTCAGGTCTGGGAAACATATTTACTTTAGAAGGCAAAGGAATACAAGAAGTGAGTCAATTCACATACCTTGGCAATAAAGTGCAAGCCAATGGGATTGTCCAGAAGGAAATAATGTCCTGAATTAGCAAGGTGACAATTCCATATACTAACATAAACAAGATTTGGTCATCAAAAATCTGCAATTTAAAGACAAACCATGAATTTCCAACTAAAAACTTACCTCTACCTTTACATATGGATGTGAAAGCTGGAAACACCCAAAGGTATGGACAGAAATACTTCAGGAAAATACGAGGCACTAGTGTCTTAGTTCTGGGCAATTACACCTATATTCCCACTCTGTGGTCTATCAAGGGCTCCCCTTCTAGGCTTCTGGCTCCCCAGCCATTGCTTCTCTTGAGTGGAGACGCACACCTCTCTCCCTTTTGATCAGGGTATTTTCAGGCTGCACAGTCTCCTACTGTCCTGTGATATCTCTTCTCGAATGGTTAACAGTGTATTTGCCACAGTTATAAGTTGCCACTCAGTTCTTTCTAAGCAAGCACGTTTTATTTTTAAGGTAAATCAATAGAGAGAAAACATTAAAACAATGAAGGAATCAACACGTTAATTAGCTTACCAGAGATCACCCCAACTCCGACATGGGCCCTAGCAGGTGAACAGTCTTTCAAACCCACCCAGGGGTTTTCCTGTAGTTTCTAGTTCCTAGAATAAGGACACTAGTGAGTTTGCGAGGCACTCGTTTATCCGGGTTGGGCCTCTGAAGAAGCTGTGAATAGGTAATCTGCCAGACAATGGATTTCTGCTCAAGGTGCATCTTGAAAAAGATGGACTCAGAGGTGGGCCATTTGCATTCCTTTCATCCCAAATATTTACTAGGAAACATAACTAACCGTTTGCATTATTTCAAAAAATTAGTTGAAATTCCTAACATTTCCTCAACGTTTGCATTAGTCACATCTCCTAGAGGAGTTCCGTACAATGCCACAATAACACATACGCAATTGCATTTTAATACAATGGAACCCAAAGTATTGAACTTAATTCAGTAAGGTTTACCCAGGATATTGCAGGAGATAGCCCCACCCGCCCCAGCTAAATGGCATAAATTTAAAATAAATACTGAGATTCCTCAGAGTGTTCAATAACCCCTTTTCTCTAAAGTGATCCAGAAAAGAACATGGAATCATTTGGGACCTGCATTAAGAATGCAGCCAGCATGTCTACAAAGGCAGGCATACCATTGGGCAGTTGGAGGAACATGCAAAAGGGGCTGGTTGAAATAATCCCTCAACTGAGCACTACTTGGGGTGGGAAAATTTACGGGACTTAGCAACATAGAAGATGCAAAGAGCAGCCCAGGATAGACAGGGATGCCAGAGCCTTGTTTGTGCACTAAGTAATGTCTGATGCTATGGGAAGGATTCCGATATATATAAAAGAGGGGGAAGCATCTTCAGTCACAGCTGTTTATTTAGCAGGTGACGAGAAAATGAATTGAATGAGTGTGTCTGTTAGTTAATTTAGTATCCATAACCTCTTATTTCCCAATTAAAATAATGTATAAGTCAATTACATACTGCATGATTGTCAGGCTTACCCTAGTAATATTATAGAACACACATAAGTAAAGGGCAATCAGGAGCATAGTTTTATTCCTGTTTTCAGTGGAACGGTAATCTGTCAGCCATCCAAAAATGGATTATCACTGGCCTTTCAAGACTTTGTCCTATGTTGCCCTGGGAGTTATTTGGACAGAAACACCCATCTATAAAATACCTGTCATTCTCTCTAAGAGAAAAATGTATAAAATAACATTAACTTCTGCTGCACCTTGCATTGGATAAAAAAATTTGAATGGAAACCCAGTGTACGATATGGGGCACTGGTGATGTGTGCTGTCTTTTGTCTTTATTGTATAAGAGTCAAGCTAATGAATGTTGTATCCATTGCAACTTCCACCTGGCCTTTGCTTTTATCCCAAAATAGAGTATGTCACAATAATCTATCCTGGAGATGGTGAATGCATGGCCTGCTGTAGTTAGGTTTTCATCCAAGAGGAATTGCAGTTTCCTGTCCAGCTGGAGAAGGCATTTCTTGCCACTGATTTACCACAATAATAGGTATGGTATAAAAAGCTAAATAGAGTAGAATAGTCATCTGTGTGACTGAATAATGATGGATCTAATTGTGTACTGTTTTGGAGTCCTATATTGATAGTTAGAAGGCATTCTTCTTCAGTGGAGGGTGAGATGTTTCTCCTCTTCTGGAGCATATAATTTCTTCCTCTGTGCAAAATTCTGTTTCCTGGGCAAAAAGTACTTGTAAGGGAAACCCCGATTGGTAATGTATTTCAGACTTTCCAATTTCCTTCTTATTTTAAGTGGCAGGGCTGAAAGATCTCGGTATGTGGCTATTTTCTGTGTATGTATTTGATGGACCTCTTCTAAAGTGATGCTTTTTTTGTGAGCATAGTAGTGATGTTTCACAATCCTTGGGTCTAGCTGTGAGATGAGGGAAGGAAACAGGTCCCAGACAATACTTCAAAACTCTTTAAAAAGTTTTGCACAGACAAAATTAGGTTATCCTTCTCAATCCCTTGAGGGACAACTTCTGAGGTGTGTGCTGATTATATGGTTGCTAATTTGAAGGTAATGTGTTTTGCTTGAGTTTGTCATTTCCTGTCTTCCATCTTGTTCAGATGAACCATGAGTTCCATCTTCAGTTGTGGATGCTCTGTTGCCTAGGGACACAGTTCTTTTATTGTGATTATGGTTATTGATTTATTTTTGCATTCATTTTATTTCTATTACTAGCTCTTTGAAATTCAGTTTAGCAGTGAACAAACTCTGATCTTTGTCTGCCTTTGGTGCCTTACCTGGAGTCCTGCCCCTTATCACCTGTTTTTGAAAAGTCTGTCTCTATTTAAGGCATCTTATTCGGTCATACTGCCTGATACTCTAATGGGGAATGAGAAAGTGAAGAAGGGAGAGGAGGTGAAAGCACAGGGAGGGGACATAGTAGAAAACTGGGGTTGAAGAAAGCAGACTGAGAGGAATATCAAAGTTGTGGTTCAAAAGGGGAAACAAAGAAAGACCCAAAGCAGAGGGCAGGGCAAGGGCTGATTTTGCCTTTAATTCTGGGTTCTCTGTTTAATTGGTGATCATTTGTAGATAGGAGACGAATTTATGGACCCAATCCTGCTCCATATAAACTCATCAGGATTTATAACTTTGACTTCAGTAAGAACAGTAGCAAGCCCAGTATTTTGGAACTGCTAGAAAATTCACCAACATGGGATTATGTAGTCAATTCTAAGTGACTATTTGTCCAGATCAGTAGCTCAGATTCTGTACATTTTCAATTTAGTGACTATTTTAATATAAAACTAATTTATTTGAAACATGTTCTTGAAGAAAATAAAAGCAGAACTACTTTTTGGCAAATATCTGGCATTTAGAGCTTGAAACCCTTTTTGGCCTTGCATAGCCACTGATCACTTTACATTTACACATGTGTTCAGGTTCATTAGCTGAGAAAACATCTTGTTCCTTTGACATTGTCCATTAGATCGAAAACTATTAGATAAGGTACAGGCGAGTAATAGGTTTGAAAAGGTTCATTCAGAGCATAATCAGAATATTTTGTTGAACACTGAAAAGTGATATGTCTTATGTTTAATTACCTGCTTTAAATGTCTGGATAAAGATATCTTTATGTAATTTCTCTGGGCATACTTGACATAGCAAAGAAGAGCTTCCATAATTTCATTATTATTGTTAGTAATCATGTTTGTTACAGTAGTGTCTAGGGACTACTAAGAACAGGGCCGCATTGCGCTAAGTAGGCACTGTGCAAAAACAGTAATAGGGGGTTCCTGCTCTGAAGAGCTTACAGTGTAAGTAGACAGGAAAGAGACATAACACACAAGCAGAGTAAACACTGGGATGGCGATAAATATCACATTAGTTCCATTATTTATTTTTTGGCGGGGAGGCGTTGGACTTACTTAGGGTGGGATAAACGGAAAAGTAGAGGAAGGGAGAGGGGACATTGAAGGGAAGTGGGTGGGGACAGGGCGTTGGAGGAGGAAGGCAGGTGGAATGATGCTGAGGTGAAGAGCCTGTGAGGCAGGAGGATATTGAAGGGAGCAGCCAATCAGCACAGGTTCAAAACTGTAGAAAATACTCTGATGATGTCACCAGAGTCCAAAGGCATCCTTAAACTGCTGCTGCCCTATATTAGAAGTATTTCCTCGCAACTTGATTCCTCAGTTCTCTTTGAAGTTACTGGAATTTTGTAGCTGTAAGGCCTGATGCTGCAAACACACACATGGGTATTGCTCATAGTCACATGATTGCACAAATGGTGTTACAGTGAGTATCAGGTGAGAAATAGACTGCAAAGATTTAAATTGTGTTGTAATAAAATCAATACAAGGAATACTATAAACACTAATGTCTCTCAGTAGTTTGTTTTTCAAATTTTCCCTGACACAGCAGTAAATCTTTAAAACGTATAGGGACTAGGGTCTTAGAATTCAATCCTGTTTCCATTTAAATCAATGAACAGCTCCTATCGACTTCAGCTGGAGTATGATTGAACCTTACACGAATGGTGCTAATATGCACCCGCTTTTTATATTTCAAAACAATGGGGTCTAAAAATGCCACATTCTTTATTGGAACAAGAAACTGTGTGTGTGTGTGTGTGTGTGTGTGTGTGTGGGTGGGGTGGGGTGGGGTGGACAGGGGTGGGAGGGAACAGGACGTTATTCTGCCACTGCTAACCTTTTCCTGCAAAATTCACTGCACACAAGCAAATGCTATGTATTTAACTCATTAGCCATTTGTCTACCTGACACAGGACAATAGATTTGTGCAGCAAGTGGTATTAAAATGCGTACACAATTGTTGTCTTCCATGTACATTTTTGATGGTACGAAATTCCATGGTTTATATTTAAAAACACAAATTAAAACTATGTTAATACCATGTCAGAGTCGCAAAATTAAAATGTAAATTAGGCAAAGCGGAAGTTAAGAATCTTATACTAATGTTAGATTACCCAAATTGCACATACATAGTGTTTTCAATTATTGGTTAAATATTTACATTGAGTTACAATGTAAGCAGGTTAATGTGCAGTGTGAGCAGGTTAATATTGCGGTGAGAAACCTTTGTATCTATTTTTAAATACAGTGTACTGCTTTATTTTAAATTCATGATTTTAAAAGTTTAGTAGCTTGTTCTTTCCCTAGTTAATTTCTCTCTCTCTCTTTTGCTTAGAGAGAGAAAGAAAAGGCTAAAATAAAACCTAAAAAGAAAAATACAAAAAGGTGGTGGTATCTCTGTGCAAATGAATTGAAATAATAACCATATTAGAGGTCTTTTCCTGGCGTGCATTGTGGCCTCCACAGTTCAGATAATTTGAAAGCAATGGCTGGGCTTGGCAGTCAGTAGACCTGCTGGACTCCTTCCCCTGCCACCTGATGTGTGTTCTTCTACTCTTCCACTCCCACCTCTGCATTTCAAGAAGAATACCAGCAGGTTTGGCAGCCCAGGAGCTGAGTGCCCTCTGTCCTTTTCAAATACCTGTATCGTGAAGGCCCTGAGTGTATAGGGTGGAAAGTTATAGAACACGGAGAGTTTGGATTGACTCTGCAATCTAGTTATTGCACATAAAAGAACCAAAAAAACTACCCAAGAATCCAGTTTTGGGCAAAACCTGTCTCGATCCTGTTGTATGCTGGGGTCTTTCAGAGTGGCATATGCATGCACTAGGCATATATTGGAACTGTGCAAACATAGTGACAGTTTCATCCTTTATCTTGCATGTATTCAGTACAGTATTTTCAACTCTTCATAGAAAAATACAGGCTTTGAATGGGGAACCTTGGCAACATCACATTTCTCAGAGTAGGTTACTTAAATGCTAAATTTGAAGCATAAAAGCTCTGCCACCATTTAGTCTGCGCTAAAAAAAGAAATGATTATAATGAGTAGTATTATTATTTTACAATGGAAAAAGTGATTTTTTTCATTCTCTCATAACTCAAACTGCTGGATAAGTTTCCACAACCTTAAGAATTCTCCATTGGTTTAGGACCACACATGGAACATTTCAGTGTAGAGGAGCAATGTTCAGAAAGTTATTCAGAGGTGGAAATAGAATATTGAGAAAATGTGTTGGATTGAATAATGGTTCAATTTCTTTTTGCCCCTGAGCTAAAGAATTACTTTATTTAAATGTCTGCTTGTACCGCTTTAGAATTCTAATATAGGGCTTGATCCACAGCCTATTGAAGTCAATGGAAAGATTCTTATTGACCTCCATAGGTTTTGGATTAAGCAATAAATAATCTTTAACGGTCATAGTTTGAGTTGCAGAGATGCATGCACACTGGCATCCCAACTTTCATAAATCTGGGTACAAGACCTTTTAACCTCAAGACTCCTTCCCTCCAATGTTCATTCACTAGCTTGTTAAGAAAGAGCAACTGATAAGTAACTGTTCGTTAATTTTTTGTCTTTCAGTATCCGCAGTGTGATGCAGAAGTATCTTGAGGAGAGAGGTGAATTAACCTTTGACAAGATTTTCAATCAGAAGATTGGTAAGTTCTGTTTTGAATCAAATTTTCTTGTTTTTATGTTTTTAAGATTGATTTGTTTGTTACTGTTTAGTGCAGCCTGTTGAAGATAGCACTGTAGACTTAGTTAAACATAGTATAGCACAGGGGTTCGCAACCTTTTTCTTTCGGAGGCCTCCCCAACATGCTATAAAAACTCCACCGCCCAGCTGTGCCACAACAACTGGTTTTCTGCATATAAAAGCCAGGGCTGATGTTATGGGGTAGCAAGCAGGGCAATCGCTCAGGCTTCGGCTTCAGCCCCGGGTGGCGGGGCTCAGAGCCCTGGGCTTCAGCCCCATGCAGTGGGGCTTCGGCTTTCCACCCTGGGCCCCAGCAAGTCTAACACTCGGCCTACTTGGCAGACCCCCCGAAACCTGTTCATGGGCCCCAGGTGGCCACGGACTCCTGATTGAGAACCGCTGGTATAGTAAACTATGGGCAGGACTTAAAAGAATGGTTGAACTTTGTTTAAGGTTGAAGAATTATAACTACCTATTGGCAGCCATTTCTGGGCCATTGAGTGAAAGATTGGAACTGTGAAGACCAAGAGTTTTGTATTCCTCTCATCTCTCAGTCCTTCTGTTGCAGTCCAGATATATGGTATATACCAACAAATCAACCTTGTTACTCCCAAAGATCATGGAGCACCCTCTGTGCCAGCATGTATCCCACACATACTGTCTGTGGCACCTCTTAGGGTAAAGAAGTTTTCTGGACACTGGTGGCGTTGGCACCACCCAGTTGGTGGATTTCATCTGATTACTTTCCTTCTGAGCTCAGAGCCTTTCTAATCTTCAGTGATGGACAGTCAGCATTTGTTTTCTCACTGTTAATCATCAAATCCAAATGATAGCTGCTGATAAACCACACACTGTTTATTTAAGAAAGAGAGAAACTATTACTGCTAAATAAGAGGAAAGAAACGCACTTGCTGTTACTCACATATAGATGCACTAAGGGAAAGCTGGTTGGGAAAAAGAAAGTTACAGATTGTTTAACAGTTTTCTACTCCAGCCAAAAGTACTGGACTGCAGCACAAACAGATCCTCCTTTCGACAGTACTACTGCCTGTTTATATGTGGCTCAGGTTAGCACTTCTCTTTCTGAATAATTGATGTAATGTTGCATAGCAGGGGCAAAATATAAACAAGGGGATCTTTCAGCAGCACTGCCAAATAGAATGATTTCAATTCTCTACATCTGTGTGGTATGAGTTAAATCAGATAGTTAAGGAACCAAGGAAACTTGTATTTTATTGTTCATTTCCAGTCATGTGGTTAAATATCTTTTAACTAATAGTCTGTTCCAAAGAACAGTACAAGTTGTGACAATTATTTTAGATAGTCAGTTGTTACAGTACTAGTAGATAGTTCACCGAGAAGTCTGAAGGAATCCCTAACATAGTGAATGCTAATGGGAAGGGGGTAGGTTTAGCAGATAAAATAAAAAAAGAACAAGTTAAAAATCACTTAGAAAAGTTAGATGCCTGCAAGTCACCAGGGCCTGATGAAATGCATCCTGGAATACTCAAGGAGCTAATAGAGGAGGTATCTGAGCCTCTAGCTATTATCTTTGGAAAATCATGGGAGACGGGAGAGATTCCAGAAGACTGGAAAAGGGCAAATATAGTTCCCATCTATAAAAAGGGAAATAAAAACAACACAGGAAACTATAGACCAGTTAGTTTAACTTCTGTGCCAGGGAAGATAATGGAGCAAGTAATTAAGGAAATCATCTGCAAACACTTGGAGGTGGTAAGGTGTTAGGGAATAGCCAGTATGGATTTGTAAAGAAAAATCGTGTCAAACCAATCTGATAGCTTTCTTTGATAGGATAACGAGTCTTGTGGATAAGTTTCAGAGTAGCAGCCGTGTTAGTCTGTATCCGCAAAAAGAACAGGAGTACTTGTGGCACCTTAGAGACTAACAAAGTGGAACTCTATATGCATCCGAAGAAGTGGGCTGTAGTCCACGAAAGCTTATGCGCTAATAAATTTGTTAGTCTCTAAGGTGCCACAAGTACTCCTGTTCTTCTTGTGGATAAGGGAGAAGCTCTGGATGTGGAATACCTAGACTTTAGTAAGGCATTTGATATGGTCTCGCATGATATTCTTATCAATAAACTAGGCAAATACAATTTAGATGGGGCTACTATAAGGTGGGTGCATAACTGGCTGGATAACCGTACTCAGAGAGTTGTTATTAATGGTTCCCAATCCTGCTGGAAAGGCATAAGAAGTGGGGTTCCGCAGGGGTCTGTTTTGGGGCCGGCTCTGTTCAATATCTTCATTAACGACTTAGATATTGGCATAGAATGTACGCTTATTAAGTTTGCAGATGATACCAAACTGGGAGGGATTGCAACTGCTTTGGAGGACAGGGTCATAATTCAAAATGATCTGGACAAATTGGAGAAATGGTCTGAGGTAAACAGGATGAAGTTTAATAAAGACAAATGCAAAGTGCACCACTTAGGAAGGAACAATCAGTTTCACACATACAGAATGGGAAGAGACTGTCTAGGAAGGACTGTCTAGTCTCTGCCCCAAATAGCTTACGGTAGAGTATTCCGACATAAACCTCAATATGTTCAAAAAGATTAGATGAATATTTCAAACATGTTGTAAGATTATATACTTTGCTTTTCCCTCATAGCTGCTGCTTATATTATTTACTTTTTTCATCCATGTTAAATACTTATATCTCTAAACTCTCATCCTTAACTGTGGCGCTTCTAACCAGTTTCTCCATAATAACAATTTTGCTAGAATGAAGTAGCATGGTGAGAGACAGCATGTCTCTTCTGAAGACATCGTTGGAATGAGGGGAAGAGATTAAGGATAAATGTGGGTGTTTTTAACTGAAGAAACTTTACGTTTTGCTGAAAATACTGTCTTTATTTTGGATGTTCATTTATTTTTTATTGCTGTTTTCTACCTTGTTCTTTGCTACATTTGTTCTGTTTTTATACATTAACATAATTGTTTAGGGTAGAGTATACTCATTCTAATACACAATGCTGTGAGAATAAAGATAGTATCTGATTGTTAAAAATCTAACAACTCACATCTGGTGTTTATTATTATTATTATATATTTGGTTGTATTCTGGTTGTGCCTAGAGGCCACAGTTAAAATTGGGCCCCATTATGCAAGGTGCTGGGCAAACATTTAGCAATTTATCCCTATTCTAAGGAGCTTAAAATCTAAGTTGAGATGAGGCACAATGAATTTTGCAAATGAAAATGGAGAGAGGACGTAGGAAACCAAAATAAGGCCCCATGGTTACATAGGTTGCCATTGCACTACTTGGTACTTCCAGACGGATATAAAATATAGTGTTGTTTTTTTTTTTTTTTTTTTTTTTTTTTTTTAGTAAGTTAATATCAACTATCCCTGACTGACTGACCCCAACTATCATTGGTAGGCTGATTTCTTATAAGCAGAGGTGGGTCGCAGCAGTGGCAGAATCTTACAGCCCAGGACGGGTTTGGAGGAGGAGAGACTCATGGCCTTCACTATGCATGTACCATGTGTAAGAGCAGTGTGGAAGAACGCAGAGACAGTTGTGAGAGAAGATTGGTGGATGAGGTTGGCATTGTTGACTGGCTGGAGGAGGTAGATAAAAGGCAAGAGTGGACAAGCAGGAAAGGGCAGAGTTGTGAAGGACCTTATAAATGAAATGAATGTAATATTTGTTTTACATTTGAACATATGGTAAGAACATACAAGAAACACTTTGAATTGTAATAATGCATGACAGAAGCAATGGGCTTAAATTGCAGCAAGGGAGGTTTAGGTTGGACATTAGGAAAAACTTCCTAACTGTCAGAGTGGTTAAGCACTGGAATAAATTGCCTAGGGAGGTGGTGGAATCTCCATCATTGGGGATTTTTAAGAGCAGGCTGGACAAATACCTGTCAGGGATAGTCTAGATAATACTTACTCCTGCCTTGAGTGTAGGGGACTGGACTAGATGACCTCTTGAGGTCCCTTCCAGTTCTATAGTTCTACGATTTCTATGAATAGGGAGCTGGGGGATTAGAGAGCTGCTGTGAAGGGACAGACCTTTGCAGATATCCCTAGTACATAGATTCTAAGGTGGGAAGGGACCTTTATGATTCTCTAGCTTGATCTCTGGCATAGAATAAGGCATAGATTTCATCCAGTGATTCCTGCAGCTAGTCCAACAGATTGTGGTTGAACTAGAGCATATCCAGCCTTGGATTTAAAGACTCTCATTGAAGGAGAATTTACCGTATTCCTTGATAATTTGTTCAAACGATTAATCATTTTTACTGTTAAAAACGTGCATCTCTTTTTCCAGTTAGAACCTCTCCAACTTTAACATCCAGCCTTTGGTTCTTATTATACCTTTGTCTGCTAAATTTAAAAGCCCTTTAATATCCGATATTCTCTTCCTGAGTAGATAGTTATAGACCCTAATCAACTCATCTTTTTATCTTTTCTTTGATAAACTATATAGATTGAGCTCCTTTAGTCTCTTGTCATGTTTCCAGACCACAAATCGATTCTTAAGTTGTAGCCCATTTCTACATCCTTTCCAGTTATTAAAGTGTGGAAACCAGAACTGGCCACAGTTTTCCAGTACTAGTCCTTGCAATGTCATATACATAGATAATGTTGCCCCTCTTCTCCTGTTTCATGTTTCCCTTTTAATATGTCTAAGTATTTAGTTAGCTGTTTTAGCCACAAGCGTCACATGGAGCTGATCTACTGTTAACTCTTAGGGTTAAGAGTCACAACTTTTTCTGTGTCACAACTTTCCAGAATACATTCCTGCAGCTTGAAAGTATGATCTGTGTTTTTTGTTTCCAGATGTATAGCCTTGCAAAGGATCTCAGGGGATCCTTTGGTTTTGGAGGTCGAATCACTTGTTACTTGCACTGGTGGGGACAAAAGAAGAATGTGAAGGAAACTGAGTAAGAACTTCAGGAATATTCAGTCTGCGATGGGGCATTAGCTTCTTCAAGGATGAGATGGCCCTAAACCTTTAAAGGGTGTGCCTAAATTAGTGTATCTCTATTTACTCCATTTTTTTATGGAGGAAAATAAGTTGCTTCATTTGCTTTAAACTGCCCTGGGCACCTCTAGGATCATGGGATTCTTGTTTGACTGCTGTTTGATCTTAAACTCAATAGGAACTTGTACAATGAGTTTAAGAGAACACACAGATGATGTATCCAGCTAGAAAGCTGCTATACCAGCATTTAATTAAGTAGCCAATCTGTTGTGCCAGGCACAAGTTACTTCCTGTGTAATACCAGCTTCATGGGGAAGTACAGCATGTATCTAAGTGGAATGAATAACCACCTTTAACTAGTTTTCTCATTACCACATCCTGTTTGCTACACAACAAGTAGATTGTGTCTGCACTGGAAATAGACACTTTTCCAGTTCTCAAATGATTAGTTGTAATTCATAAGTAGAATCTATTTTGCTATGCTTGATTATTAAAATGGTATTTTAATTTATTTTTGCATTATATTTTACTGTTGATCATGCTCATTTGTAAAAATTGTTTCATTCATGTTCTGATTTTGTAATTGACATATGCAGCAGGTGTATTTTCTAAGAGTAAGAGATTTTAAATTAGGCAATAGCAACAATTACATTAATGCATTTGGAAGAAATGCGATCTACACTTACACTGCAACAAATCTAAAGAAAAGCAATATTGATCTTTCTTATCAGTGCTCCCTAATAGTCGGTTGAAGATAATGTTGGTAAACTAGAGGCTCTGGGTATGGTAGAATACAGAGCCTTTCAGCTCTTGGTCACTAATTTGGATCTGGTTCACATCTGTCTATCAAGCAGTTTGTTTAGATGCTGGTGGTACTTAACAGTTTCCATTAAAACACTTCATTCACAGTTGCTTGTAATTTTCTGAAATAACCTTTTGAGATGAAATTTCCATGTTTGGCTTTTTATGGACAATTTGAGCAAAACCAGGTTAGTTGTTTTGGAACTTGATCATAGTATAATACTTACCCTTTTCACATTGTTAAAAAAAGCTCTCGCATTTTCCCTTTGGCTTTAAAGTTAAACCTGATTTCCACCCCATCTCTGTTGTAAAGTACACAGATGGATAAACATTAAACTTACTGCATGTCAGTAGTCCCAGTGAGAAATACATGTTTGCTTAATTGCAGAAAATGTGGTTGTCATTTATCAATTTACATGAACATTTTCTTCCATTTTGCAGTACCTTCCTTTCTGTTAGGGAGACTGTTCTTTCTAGGACTGATTCACTTGGCTGTTCTTTGTGTTATCTTATGTTCAGCTTTCTCCGTATTGGAGCTCTATACTAGGTTAAGAATTTTGCCATCTGTCTCAGTGGTTCTTCCCACACATTCATGTCTGTTTTGGATCCTTTAGGAATTTCATATCATATTAACTCCCTTCAAGAGTGCTAGAGCTCAGGGTGATTATTCTAGTTTATGGTGGCTTTTCAGAGCAAAGTAGTGTTAATTCATCTTAAGATCAGTGTACAGACAGGCCTTACAGCTGTGTGAATGGACTCTATAGTACAAGATCTTCCCGTCACTTCCCGCTCATGGCAGACAGCTAACCTTGCTGTTGAGAAATCCTCCCCGCCCTTTCAATATGGGAGCAAAATGTGGTGCAATCCCCTAGGTATCTAAATATAACACGGTTTGAAGACTCCCTCCCTAGTACATTATTTAAGCCCTTGTTTAATGTAAGCATGAGATCTGTGTACCAGTGGCATTTTGAACTAATTAAATAATCCTCTGAAGAAAGAGCAGTGAGAGCAATAAAACTTGGTTGTAAGACAAAAACACCTGAGTTTTTAGCTAAGTAAACAAGGCGTGCCTATAAAATATGTACAATGTGTTAATAGTAATGGGTCTGCTTTTTACTAGTTGCTTGTGATGACTTTAAAGTCATATGGTGCTTATAAGTGGTCACAGAAGCAGAGTGAATGCTATACAGATTTTCTCTTTTTTAGGGTTTTTACTGTTATATGTCCAATAGTGCTAGGCAGTTCACAACATATAGAAAAGATGAGGGCCCCAATCTTGCAAAGACTTAGGCACATGATTAACTTTACAGATGTAAGTAGTCCCATTGAAGTCAGTGGGACTAATGTGTAAAGTTAAGCATATGTGTAAATCTTTTCAGGACAGGGACGATGATCTGTGGGTTTATAATCCAAAATTAGACATAACAAAAGAAGGAATAAGGCAAGAAGTAGAGATGCGGGATCAGAGAAAGGGGGAGAATTTAACAGATACAGAGTGAAGTTGCTATACTTAGTTATACATGTGTCTTAAAGGCCCAGGTGTGTATTAATTTATTCTGGGTGAAAAACTACAATTTTGTGTGTATTTTTTGTCAGGGTGGGTTGCGGAGGAATGTAAAGAAGAAGAAATGGTAGTCATGGAGGATACGAAGATTGAGAGGAAATATGACATAGGGAAAGAAGAACGGCTGTGTTATGCGTGCATGCATGCATATATATGTACAGTTCACTTAAATTAACTTGCTATTTGAGTCTCTTCTACTTTTTGTATACTAAAGTAGCAGAGACTACATAAGTACCTAGATAGATATGCAACATACTGTATCTGGTTTTTGTGTTTATGGAAAAGTGCATTTATTTTTGGGTTCCGTTTCAGACATGTGGAAGATATAAAACATAAGTGAGACTCTTCAGAGGGCATCTGAAGAAGTGAGGTTCTTACCCACGAAAGCTTATGCTCCCAGTACTTCTGTTAGTCTCAAAGGTGCCACAGGACCCTCTGTTGCTTTTTAAGTGAGACTCTGTGGAAATTAGAAATTGAAAAAAGTGGTAAAAAATGACACTTAAAGTACCCTGTAAAAACTGGTCTCTCTTTTCTCTTATTGTTGTTTCATTGTTAGTAGTTTTCAGTTTATGCAGCGGGTTCAAGATCAGACTAGAACCTGGATTATGGCTGGGTTGCATGATTCTATTCAATATCAGTTGGACATAAACTTCTCCTTGTTAGTCTGTTAAGCAAAACTCATTCTATATCTGTAAAGGTACCATGTAAATCTTTGAAACCAGATGATTGAAAACAAACCCAAGAAACTGTTAATATGTGGCATTTTATTAGGGGTCTGTGTTCCTATACACACAGATGTCCTACTGATGTCAATGGGAATCATGCATACTGAGGTAGAGGAAAACGGAATAAACTGGAAGTCATTGGAGGTGTAATTCAACATTATGAAATATCTATTTTTTTAAAAAAATTGTAGTCCTTACTCTGGTAAAAATGCTCACAAAACTAGTGTTCATTTTAAGTCATTTCCACAATTTTAATTTAATTTCTAGACATTTTAGGTTGGTGAGTTTTTATGAATGTATTTTTGTGGGTTTTTTTTAATAATTTTGATATTGGTGTGGGTTAGATTGCAAGTTGCTGTAGAAATAGAATATAATACTGTACTGTCTGTTGAGCCATTAACATTGGTACTTTCACTTTGAACAGACGGTAGAACTTGTGCAAGAGATGATCTGTCCAGACATATTTAAATATGTGAAAACTTGCTGATTTTATTACATCTTCATCAGTTATTTGGTATGTTAAAGAAAAATTTGTCTGGTGTATGTGCAGTGCTGTGACAGTTGCTTTATTGTGTTATTACTGATTAGTTGCATTCTCATTGTTTTAGAAAACACAAATATTTTGTGTAGTTCAACCCATTTGGTTAAAAGTTGATTCATAAAGTAGAAACAATAAAGATTATTTATTGAAAAACTTGGTTTCAGACCGGCCAATATGTATACATTAGCTAATTATACTTCTTGCTGGCTGGCATAAATTTCTTCCGGTGTACAGCTATAAAAGTTATTTCTCCATGAAAGAAGATGAAATGTGGCTAATTGGGAGAATTTCTTATACTGTCTAACTTGGTTCATTACATCTCTTTCAAGGGTTGGAAATGGAGAAAACACCATACTTAGATGTTTTATAAAGAATATTGTTGGCGCTTGAGTGCCTGGTACCATACATTATATAAGTACTTTTACCTGTGCATAATGTTAAGGGGGAAAAAAGGCCTGCTTTTGTCTGTCCAGAGTTGAATAACATCTGAAACCAACCTATAAAATGTTTTAATTCATTCTATTTTTTTCATTATAAATAATTTAGATCTTTCTTTATCAGGCTGCAGCCTGAACTTTTTCTTGTTAAATAATAGAACGATTCATCGGCTGAGGTCTATATAAAATCTGCGCTTTTAGATATCACCGATAATATTATAGAAACTGGTGTTCAGTAGAACCTGTATACAGTATAGTTTTGGGAAGGATAATGTCATATAAGGAAAAAGGGGAAAAACTTGTATCTCAGCAGAGCAGCCTAATTATACAACATTTCTTTTGTACTGTCAAGACTTCTGAGTGGACAGGAAGCTTTGAACACTAGAAGTAGGTTATTTTCTTCTCATGGAGAAATAAGTGGGTACAGGTACAGGAGTAATAAATGATGTAAATCAGCCTTGTGATTTTTTTTAAAGTTTCTGCTGTTATAGCTTTTAACAGGGACATGTATTAGACAGTAAAACCAGCACAGTTTAAGTCCAGTTACTAACAGATTGCAGTGACTTTCTGTGTTTCTCAAAAGTCTGTTTGTTTCCAATAGGCTGTGGACTTAAACTCCTTTCTTTAAGATTATATGGTACCCTCAGTTCTTCTTTGAGGGCGTTTCAATGGATGTGTTGTGCCAGGCATTTGCTGCCCCCTGCTGAAGATACTTTGGCCTTGGTGCACCCTGCCCCAGGTAGCGGCTCTTTAAGGAAAAAAATGCAGTGAGTTTGGGACCACTGGGGTTGCCTAGAAAGGCCTTCTAGGGTCAGCCGCTGTGAAACCAGTGAGACTTGGTCTTCCAGTGCATAGATGACTCGTGCATCCCGATACTGAGTGAGGGGATGTAAAATGTAAAGGGGAGGACATGTGACCGTCCTACATCTCCTCTGCCCAGCCTGGGGCCGCTGCGCTCTCCCCACCCCACCAGAGTTACCTGCGGGGGTTGGGGAGACCTCTGTCTTTCTCCTGCTGCACCTCTCCCCTGGCACGTTCGGCCATTCTCCCTGGCAGCAGGGTCCGGGCGGGGTGTGGTACCAGCCACTTCTCATGCCAGCTGAAGCTGGCTGCTCGGGATCACTGCTCTGTGCAACTCGGTGGCTGCCTGAGAGAGAGCTCGGCTGGGGTGGCGGCTCGCCCCATCCCCTCCGCTCCCAGAAGTGTATGTTTGCCTAGGGCCCAGTGATGGGTTAATCTGGCCCTGATCATAACCCAAGAAGCCAGGATGAGTCAAGGCCCATTGCTGACCATACTTCACATTTAGGTCATTGAGAGACCTTTTGTTTTACTTTGTGTGAGTGTAAGCCAAGATGGACCAACCTAAGTTAGGTATTGGTTGGACTACTGAAAACTTGGGGAGCTCACTTAACGAGACACCTACTGGCTCAGTCAAGCTGGTGACAGTCCGTATGTATTTTCCACTTTTGGTGCGTATGTGCCCCATGTGCTCAAGATCTGTTTGGCCAGCAGCCTCTATTGGTGTCATGCATGTGCCCTGAACGCCCTAGTACTCTCATACCGAGGGCATAAAGGATGGTATGTGTCCAACCATCACTCAGTTCCTTCTTGTGCGTGTGGTTTTGAGACTGAGTGCCAGTGTCTTCATATAGTTTATATAATAATATTAGTTTAGCATAGGTCAGTAGGTTGCCCATTGGCATCATTTTTGATACGTTTCAGTTAATAGTTGGGATGTTTTATTAGCTTCCTCCCTTGTAAAATTTTTCCTCCGTGAGATCTCTCCTGGTGCCAAGTGTGATGCTGACAGACCAGGTGCTAATTTTTGCTAAGGCCCCTTGGCCTCACTGAACACTGACAAATGCATAGCTGGAAACCAGTCTGACTCACCTGTGTGTTAGTATTGTTAAAATAGGTATTGGATTTATAGAGATGTGTTTAGTGTTTGGACTTTATGAAATGTTTGTGGGTTGTTGCATGTATTAATCTAATTTATAATGTCTGTAATGGACACGTTACCCCATGTTATAAGGTAATGTTTAAGTGTTTTGCTCTGTGACTATAAAAGTGTTTGCTATGAAACTGGAAATCCCCATGGTCAGGGGAGAAACATTACCACGTGTGAAATATTAGTTTACCACAAATGTGTCATCTCCTTCCCAACAGAAGAAGACCTATAGATATTCGACAAACCACTGTGGAACATCCGTGGACAAAAGTCTTTGTTGATTGCTCCCCCCACACCCATGAAGAGGAGGCATGCACAAATGCTCAGTCCTCTCAGTTTGAGCTCCGGGGAAAGGGAACAAAAACCCCTGCCAAGAAAAACTTGTTATCCCTAGGCTGTTTGGACTCCAGTGACTACCTCGACTCTTCATTCCAGCCATCAGCATTGTCCAATGCCAGTTCTGAGGGTTTGGTCGAGAGTCTGAACCACTCCACCAGTCAGGGTTTTTCAGCTGCATCATACCACCCCTTTTCTTCAGTTAGTACACTGCCTCTCTCTATTACAACAGGCATGGGAGATTGTAACATCAGACAGATGAGTATTGGAGGCCATAACATCTAGTTACACAATCCAGTTTACCCCCGTCCTGCCCACTCACCTTGCTTCCCTGTCCCTCTTCAGGGACCCCTCTCGTGATCAATTGCTGAGACAGGAGATCCCACCGCTCCTAAGTCTAGGGACATAGAACCAGTTCCACTTCAACACTAAGAAAAAGGTTCTATTCAAGGTATTTTCTGATATGCAAGAAAAATGGGGGTTGAAGGCAATACTAAATGTCAGACAAATGACCAACACATCTGAAACTCAGGATGGTGTCCCTAACAGCTGTTATTCCCTCCCTGTAGGCTGTGGACTGGTTTATAAGTCTAGACCTCAAAGATGCTTACTTCCATGTAGCAATTCATCCCTTTCACAAAAGATTTCTTCATTTCATAATTGATCATGATCAGTACAGAGTCCTACTCTTCAGCCTTGCTTCCACCTCAAGGGTTTTCTCAAAAATCATGGCGGTTGTACGTACCCACTTCCATCATCTAGGTCTAAGAATAATAGTCATTCCCTACCTTGATGACTGGCTCCTCAAAGACTGATCTTATCAGGAGGTGCTGTTAGCAGTTCCAATGACAACTTCTCTTTCCACAGTTTAGGCCTACACATAAATCTTGAGAAATTGTCCTTGACCCCTGCATCTTGATTACTTTTTATTCGAGTATTTCTGGAGTTGAGGACAGGCAGGAGTTATCTTTCACCCGACAGGTTCCTCATTCTAAAGAACCTTATCCAGAGAAATCAGCGCAGTCCTCAAGTCCCATCAAAGACATGCCTGCAGCTTCCGGGGCACGTGACTGTTTGCATTTTTGTAACAC
Source organism: Trachemys scripta elegans (assembly GCF_013100865.1). Lineage (NCBI taxonomy): Eukaryota > Metazoa > Chordata > Testudines > Emydidae > Trachemys > Trachemys scripta. The sequence goes on along the minus strand of NC_048312.1, from coordinate 2,773,534 downwards.
AGAACATCAGTTACATCTTCAGAGTCTCCAGAGGTGCTCAGGACAGTTTATGTACCCGACAAACAGGTGTCTGTACCCAGGTGGGTCCTACAGCCACTCATCTGGTGGGAGGATCCTTCCAAGGTTTGTGCAGGTATACCATTCATCCAGAATCCCCCTATCATAATGACAACATTGAATGCTTCCCTCTTGGGATGGGGAGCAGATTTGGGTCCTCATACAGTCCAAGGCAAATGGTCACAATAAGACACTTGCACATCAGTCTGTTCAAGTTGAGGGCAGTCAGAAATACTTGCTTCCACTTTCTTCCCTTAATCTAAAACAAGTCAAGATTATGATGGACAACATAGCCAGTATGCATTATATCACTTGTCAGGGAGGTGCGCTCCCTCCCCTCTCCCCCCTGCAATGGAGCAATAAAGCTTTGGAACTGTTGCATCCTACGGATACACACATAGTTACAGTTTTAAAATATTTGCACTCTCTGCGAATTCTTGTCGTTCAATTAGTTCTGTGAAGGTACACATGGTTATCACCCTCTAAAGAAGGCTATGCCACTTTTGCTCACCCTGTCATGTCTGGGTTTTTTAGGGGCTTAATAGAGTCTTTCCACCAGTAAGGGAGCCATCTCTTACCTTAGTGTACTGTTTGCAGGTTTCTGGGTCCCCCATTTGAATTTTCAGCAACATACTCTTTTTATACTTATCTGTGAAAACTCGCTTCCTGGGGACGTATAGGCACTCATGGCAGGACCCCCATACATGGTTTTCTACTCTGATGTCTCTTATGCCACACTACATTTTTGCCAAAAATGGTACCATGCTTCTGTCTAAATCAAACTATTCATCCACCAATATTTTCCCCCAAACCTCGTTCTAATCATGAAGAATAAAAACTACATACCCTCAACGTTTGTAGCCTTTTACCTGCAAAGAACTATGCCTTTCAACACTTCCCTAGGGTTATTTTTTCCCTTTGCTGAGAAGATGAAGCTTCTACCAACCTATTCCTGCCCAAAGATGATCTAAATGGGTGTTTTTTGGGGCAAGGAGGGTTAGACTCTATTATGAATTAGCTAGATTAGATCATCCAGGTAATATTAGAGCCCATTCCACTAGGGCACAAGTGGTCTCTGCGTCTTCCTTGCTAAGCATCCCTATGATAGCAAAGCAGCCACTTGGAGTTCCATACAGACCTTTACCAAACACTGTTCCTTGGTAGAAGCATTGAGAGTGGGCCCTACTTTTGGCAGAACTGTATTGCAATCTGTTTTTAGATAGACTCTGAGCACCTACCTCTGTGTGTTAGATTGCTGCTTGTGAGTCTGCAAGAATCTAATATAAATGTGGACAGTGCTAAAGAAGAAAGAACAGTTACTTACCTGTACAGTATTTGGAATTCTTTGAGATGTTGTCCAGTATTCCATGATCTGCCCCCTTTCACTGCTAGTATGGAGTCTTGTTACCAACTGGATTCTATGGTAGCAAAGGACCTGAATGACAGTTGGATCTGCGCCACAATTGATGCTTTTGGGGTGGAAGCAGAAGAGCACTCAGGGCAAATGCATGGTCCCAACAGATGCTGCTGGCCAAAAGACTCCAATCAGAACTGCACGGGCACCAAGTGTGGGATGTACCCACGAACAGCACATCTCAGAGAGCTCCAGTTACTGTGCAGGTGAGTCACTTGGTTTGTTTAGGCATGCTGCAATTTATGCATGTGGTGGCGGCTCCAGCAATGGCAGCTCCTGGGAGACTCTACTCTTTCCATGGTAGCAGTTCCAGCAGACGTTCTTCTGACAACAGTGGGTCCTTTGGAATCTCCTCATGGCCACGCCAGTGGCAGCAGGGTCTAGCACCCCTAGATCCCTTTCCACAGTACTCCTTCCTAGGTTATCAGTCACAAACTTTATAAGTGTACTCTCTATGCCATTATCTGAATCATCGATTAAGATTTTGAATAGAAACATACCCAGAACTGATCCCTGGAGAACCCCACTCATTATTCCCGTTCAGCCTGTGAATCACTGACAACTACTGTCGGAACTGTTTTCCAACTAGTTTTGCACCCATCTTATTTTAGCTCCATCTAGGTTGCATTTCCATTGTTTGTTTATGAGAAAGTCATGGGAGACAGTATCAAAAGCCTTACTAAAGGCAAGATAGATCATGTCGACCACTTCCACCCTTTCACAAGGCTTGTTACACTGTTAAAGAAAGCTCTAAGGTTGGTTTTACATGTGAGGCTGCTTGAATGAGCTACACCAGATGGCCTTTTTTAGCAAAGTAGGACCTGTTGCTGCTGCAGGTAGCACAGTCCTACAGATAGCATTTTCACACACACACGTGTAAGAAACTGCAAACTGTAGGGATGTGCTACCTGTAACACTGCAATCTAATGAAGCTAATTCCTACTAATAGCAGTTTCTCACACCATAGGTATGTGAGACTGCTATCGGTGGGAATTAGCTACATCAGATGGCATTTTTTAGCAAAGTAGGACCTGTTGCTGCTGCAGGTAGTACGATCCTACAGATAGCATTTTCGCACACACACGTGTAAGAAACTGCAAACTGTAGGGACGTGTTACCTGTAACACTGCAATCTGATTAAGCTAATTCCTACGGGTAGCAGTTTCTCACACCAGAGGAAAGTGAGACTGCTATCTGTAGCAATTTGCAACCTGTAGATTCCTGGGGTAATCTTTATGTGTTTGTGCATTCCTTCAATAAGCCACTAACATTGTCTGGCCTCATCCAACAGAGCACATGTGAAATACAGAGACATGGTCAATATTTCTAGCCTCAGATACAAACGTTACATGCATACATAAGAACATAAGAAAGGCCGTACCGGGTCAGACCAAAGGTCCATCTAGCCCAGTATCCTGTCTACCGACAGTGGCCAATACCAGGTGCCCCAGAGGGAGTGAACCTAACAGGCAATGATCAAGTGATCTCTCGCCTGCCATCCATCTCCACCCTCTGACAGACAGAGGCTAGGGACACCATTCCTTACCCGTCCTGGCTAATAGCCATTAATGGACTTAGCCACCATGAATTTATCCAGTTCTCTTTTAAACTCTGTTATAGTCCTAGCCTTCACAACCTCCTCAGGTAAGGAGTTCCACAAGTTGACTGTGCGCTGCGTGAAGAAGAACTTCCTTTTATTTGTTTTAAACCTGCTGCCTATTATTTTCATTTGATGACCCCTAGTTCTTGTATTATGGGAATAAGTAAATAACTTTTCCTTATCCACTTTCTCCATATCACTCATGATTTATATACCTCTATCATATCCCCCCTTAGTCTCCTCTTCTCCAAGCTGAAGAGTCTTAGCCTCTTTAATCTCTCCTCATATGGGACCCGTTCCAAACCCTTAATCATTTTAGTTGTCCTTTTCTGAACCTTTTCTAGTGCCAGTATATCTTTTTTGAGATGAGGAGACCACATCTGTATGCAGTATTCGAGATGAGGGCATACCATCTATTTATATAAGGGCAATAATATATTCTCAGTCTTATTCTCTATCCCCTTTTTAATGATTCCTAACATCCTGTTTGCTTTTTTGATCGCCTCTGCACACTGCGTGGACATTTTCAGAGAACTATCCACGATGACTCCAAGATCTTTTTCCTGACTTGTTGTAGCTAAATTAGCCCCGATCATATTGTATGTATAGTTGGGGTTATTTTTTCCAATGTGAATTACTTTACATTTATCCACATTAAATTTCATTTGCCATTTTGTTGCTCAATCACTTAGTTTTGTGAAATCTTTTTGAAGTTCTTCACAGTCTGCTTTGGTCTTAACTATCTTTAGCAGTTTAGTATCATCTGCAAACTTTGCCACCTCACTGTTTACTCCTTTCTCCAGATCATTTATGAATAAGTCGAATAGGATCGGTCCGAGGACTGACCCTTGGGGAAAACCGCTAGTTACCTCTCTCCATTCTGAGAATTTACCATTAATTCCTACCCTTTGTTCCCTGTCTTTTAAATCAGTTCTCAATCCATGAAAGGACCTTCCCTTTTATCCCATGGCAGCTTAATTTACATAAGAGCCTTTGGTGAGGGACCTTGTTAAAAGCTTTCTGGAAATCTAAGTACACTATGTCCACTGGATCCCCCTTGTCCACATGTTTGTTGACCCTTCAAAGAATTCTAATAGATTAGTAAGACACGATTTCCCTTTACAGAAACCATGTTGACTGTTGCTCAACAGTTTGTTTTTCTATGTGTCGGACAATTTTATTCTTAACTATTGTTTCAACTAATTTGCCTGGTACAGACGTTAGATTTACCAGTCTGTAATTGCCGGGATCACCTCTAGAGCCCTTTTTAAATATTGGTGTTATATTAGCTAACTTCCAGTCATTGGGTACAGAAGCCGATTTAAAGGACAGGTTACAAACCTTAGTTAACTGTTCCGCAACTTCACATTTGAGTTCTTTCAGAACTCTTGGGTGAATGCCATCTGGTCCCGGTGACTTGTTAATGTTAAGTTTATCAATTAATTACAAAACCTCCTCTTGTGACACTTCAATCCATGACAGTTCCTCAGATTTGTCACCTACAAAAGCCAGCTCAGATTTGGGAATCTCCCTAACATCCTCAGCCGTGAAGACTGAAGCAAAGAATCATTTAGTTTCTCCGCAATGACTTTATCGTCTTTAAGCACTCCTTTTGTATCTCGATCATCAAGGGGCCCCACTGGTTGTTTAGCAGGCTTCCTGCTTCTGATGTACTTAAAAAACATTTTGTTATTACCTTTGGAGTTTTTGGCTAGCCGTTCTTCAAACTCCTCTTTAGCTTTTCTTATTACATTCTTGCATTTAATTTGGCAGACTGGATAAATACAGTCAATAGGTCTTAAGTTTTGCAATGATACCCCACATCAGCCATCTTGCATAAAGTACATATTAGCTATGTCATATCCATATCTTAAGCATATTTTCATAAAGAATATAGAGTATAATGTCACACCCCACGTGTATGTTTGCTGATCTGCAAATAGTAAAGGAGCATGCACCTTTGGGTTGAAATGCTCATGACAATAGGGCAGAGCCATGCAAGCTCCATAATTCTGTGTGAGATGGTAGACAGTGAGGAGGGCCAGGCAGGTTTGTGGGTTTAGAAAAAAAAAAAAAAGGTGTAAACATTATATATACGTTTATGTATGGGATACATATAACATTAGTGGATGGTTAACAATGCATTATAGGAAGTTGGATCCCATGGCCACAACCACCCCTGTCTGACCAGTTTGGTACCCAGCATACACTGCCAAACCAAAGCTTCCCAAAATACAGTGGATAGTGGGATATCTATTCATGGTGCACCTCACTTTGAATCTATACAAGTGCTTCTGGTGAGTACCCTGACTGCTGAGACAAGGAGTCTAGGAGGCATGCACACAAGTAACCGTAGTGACTCTATGCTGACATAACTTGAGTTAATCCACACTTAAAGTGTAGATATGGCCTTAAGTGTATGAAATGTTTGGGAGAGGTAACAGGAACAGTATGAGGGTAGACTAAGAGTCATTCAGGTGTTTAGGCTCAAGGCATTGGAACTGGCCTTATTGTACCCTACAGGCTCAGGAACAAAGAGGCACATCAAAAAAATCATTTATTTATTAACATTTATTCTTGACTCAAGGGTGTATAACTCATGATTTTAGAATTCTTGTGGTTGTAAAGGTATCTTGGGATTGTAGATGTGTGTTCATTATATTTTGAAAGGCAAAAGTATGAATGGGTTGAAAAAAGAATTAGATAAGTCCCTCAGGATAAGTACAATGGCTATTAGCCAGGATGGGCAGGGATGGTGTTTGTCAGAAGCTGGTTATGGGCGAAAGGGGATGGATCCCCTTGATGATTACCTGTTCTGTTCATTCCCTCTGGGGCATCTGGCATTGGCCACTGTCGGAAGATGGGATATGGGGCTAGATGAGCCTGACCCAGTATGGCCGTTCTTATGTTCTTTAGAAAACCATCTGACTCATGTATGTTCTTTAAATGTTTTTTTAAAAAATTACATAGTTAAATTCAATATATATTTCTAAATTTGAAGCATGCCAATCTGTGTCTGTTTTACTATGAAAAGAAATAAATACTAAACAAAATGAGTTATTTTGAGAAACGTCAATTCTCCACTATCAATTCTTTCTTTTCACAGTCACATAAATAAAGGCAAGAGTATATTTGTCTGTCAGTTCAATGCCTCTCAGGTATACCTGATTATTTTAGATTCCAATTTACCTTTAACTGATGTTACTTCACTGTGTATTTGTCAACAACAAATGATGAAAGGAGATAAATTGGACTGTTACCCATTTCTCCACAGTAACATCAATGCCTGGGATGCAGGGAGACAACTGACAAAATAACAAGAATGGGATTATTTGAGTGCTGTAAATTAATGTGAAAATGGGGATTTCATGTTTCACATTTATTTGCTATTTAAAAAATTATCTGTATTTCTTGAGGTGACACTTAGTAAAGGAATTTAACTCACATTCTCTGTAACAACCGAATAGCTGAAATGAAATGCCTTGATTTGAATATAGTTGTCTTTTTAAAGTGCAGGGTTTTTACATCTTTTTTCAATCACACAATTTAGTTGTCATTACAAAACAAACCTTAACACTCTAGTTAGATGCTTTTTTTCTTCTATAGATCAGTTATTTTTCTTTCACATCTTCAGTGTTGAATTAATCTTTGATATTTAGCCTTCCCTGTGTATGTGGATCTCCTTTTTTAGGCATTTGGAATTCTGTGCATGGCAGGGAAAGCAGAATATGAAAGGTATGTGTTACCCCTCCTTTCCCCCCCCAATTCTGTCATTTTCGTACATTTTTTAAAAGACAACCTATGATATGTGTGATACGCAAAGGGGCAAATCCTGAAGCTCTTATTCAGATTATGGGTTTTTTTGAGGCAAACTCTAAGGGACTTCAGTGGGAATTTGAGTGAACAAAGTCTGAGCACATACATTGGGATTTTCGTTTTAAGTGATTCACAGCTGCACATTAGAAATGCAGCACATTTTCATTTTCTTTGGAAATCCTTTTATCATTTGAATTATGGTGTCAGCATTGATGCTTTGACGGCTGTCTTTCTGAACCTTTTGGAAGTACTAAAAGCTAAGCTGCTGTCACTGGATCTGGAAAGCAATTTACAGTGTAGATAGTCATTTGAAATTTAGATTGCACAATATACATCAGGTACTTGCTGCAGAAAACAGCTTTACTCTACCTACATCTCTCTGGAGCAGAAAAAAATCAATAATCTCCATATGTTGCTATAATAAGTTCTAAAAAAGAATCCCTAGTCCTCTAGCCAACACATGAAAATATGATATACATTTTCCAAATTCTGTATTCATTGTCTTGTTCAATTTGTACAGTAGATAAAAAACAGCTTTTCTGCTGCTCTGTGCTCTCTATATGCAGAATTCTGAAGGCATACTCCAATACATAGTAAATGGGTGACTAAGACAGTTTATTAATGTGCCCGTTGGGTGATTACAGTGTGTTAAAAATATATTCAAAGGTATATTTGCAAATAGTGATTTTTCTTTACAATACAATACAGCTTGAAACATTCTTTTTCTCTTTACTGATTTCTACAGGAGGCTGAGACATAAGCTAAACAAGCTATCTGGATAACTCTGATTAATTTGAGTCCAGTTCTGTGTTATGCTATACAGGTTCTTATGCTGTAGTATCTGAATGCCTGCCAGTAGTACATTAAACAACATGACGAGCGTCAGTCATATCATTCATTATTTCTCCCCTCCTCTTCCTAGGGGAGAGTGCTCTGTGTAGCTGTGTTTTCAGTGTTAGAGTTGTTTATTTTTTACTATTTTTATTTCAATTTTTTAAAAAGTGTGCATCCAGCTCTGTGTTTATATTAGAGAAAGCACGCTGAAGAAAATATGCACTGGGGACTAATCCTGTACTGGCAGAGAATAGGTTCGTATGCCCCAACAGATCTTTTCCATCTCTATTTGTTATGGCATTGGCTCTCCACACTTTGGGGTAGGAGTTGTGCATTTTAATAGTAAACGCTTCAGAAATTCATGCTATTGAAAGGTTCCAAGCTATTGAAGAGCAGAGCCAAAAGTAGGTTTTAGAGATAAAAGATAAGTTAAATCTGCCTTGCTTCCAGTTAGAAATAACAGTGGAAGATGATTTCAGATACTAACTGGGTTTATACATTAGCTGCTTGTGTTTTCATCCAATTTTAGTGTTAAATGTTATGTGCTTAAATTCTAGTTTTACTTGGGATTTTTTTCAAGAGTGCTCTTTTGTTTTTATTTATTATTTTATATCCATGGAGGCTGTTTGTTAGCACTGGGAAACAGCTTGATGTTATTTTTGTTTTATTAATTTGTGGTCATTGATTTACTGGGAAGATACTATATTAGCATTTTGGACCAAATTCAACCCTGCTTCCAATTAGTGGAATTGTGTGCATTTGTATTGGGGCTGAATTTGGTCCTTTGTTAACAGTTTGTCACTGATTTACCTAGCCAGGTTTGTCTCTTTCTGCTTTAGGAAGATTTCTGGTTGTTCATAAAATCATAGAATATCAGGATTGGAAGGGACCTCAGGAGGTCATTTAGTCCAACCCCCTGCTCAAAGCAGGACCAACCCCAACTAAATCATCCCAGCCAGGGCTTTGTCAAGCCGGGCCTTAAAAACCTCTAAGGAAGGAGATTCCACCACCTCCCTAGGTAACCCATTCCAGTGTTTCACCACCCTCCTAGTGAAATAGCGTTTCCTAATATCCAACCTAGACCTCCCCCACTGCAACTTGAGACCATTGCTCCTTGTTCTGTCATCTGCCACCGCTGAGAACAGCCGAGCTCCATCCACTTTGGAACCCCCCTTCAGGTAGTTGAAGGCTGCTATCAAATGCACCCTCACTCTTCTCTTCTGCAGACTAAACAAGCCCAGATCCCTCAGCCTCTGCTCATAAGTCATGTGCTCCAGCCCCCTAATCATTTTTGTTGCCCTCCTCTGGACTCTTTCCAATTTCCCACATCCTTCTTGTAGTGTGGGGCCCAAACTGGACACAGTACTCCAGATGAGGCCTCACCAATGCCGAATAGAGGGGAATGATCACGTCCCTCGATCTGCTGTCAATGCTCCTACTTATACAGCCCAAAATGCCGTTAGCCTTCTTGGCAACAAGGGCACACTGTTGACTCATATCCAGCTTCTCATCCACTGTAACCCCTAGGTCCTTTTCTTCAGAACTGCTTCCTAGCCTCTCGGTCCCTAGTCTGTAGCAGTGCATGGGAGTCTTCCGTCCTAAGTGCAGGACTCTGCATTTGTCCTTGTTGAACCTCATCAGATTTCTTTTGGCTCAATCTTCTAATTTGTCTAGGTCCCTCTGTATCCTATCCCTACCCTCCAGCGTATCTACCACTCCTCCCAGTTTAGTGTCATCTGCAAACTTGCTGAGGGTGCAATCCATGCCATCCTCCAGATCATTAATGAAGATATTGAACAAAACTGGCCCCAGGAGCGACCCTTGTGGCAGTCCGCTTAATACCGGCTACCACCTAGACATGGAGCCATTGATCGCTATCTGCTGAGCCCGATGATCTAGCCAGCTTTCTATCCACCTTATAGTCCATTCATCCAGCCCATACTCCTTTAACTTGCTGGCAAGAATACTATGGGAGACCGTATCAAAAGCTTTGCTAAAGTCAAGGAATAATATGTCCACTGCTTTTCCCTCATCCACAGAGCCAGTTATCTCCTCATAGAAGGCAATTAGGTTAGTCAGGCATGACTTGCCCTTGGTGAATCCATGCTGACTGTTCCTGATCACTTTCCTCTCCTCTAAGTGTTTCAAAATTGATTGAAATTTTGATGTTTGGGGTCTAGACTAATCAAACTTGGAGGTGAGCTGCCTCTCACCTCATCCCTTACCTGACGAATAAGTTTTCCAGACTTGGAAATAAACCATTTTGTATCCACAGTAATAAAAACTAAAGGAATTTTTTAAAAAGTTCCCCCAAAATTCTACTCTGGGATGAAATGTGGCATATGAAATTGAAAGTAGATTGGTTTTGATAAAGTTAAGAGTGTATGCGTTGAATATTAGGCTTAAAATGAGAAGATACCTTCAATCTTAAATATTCCCCACCATTTTATAAGTGAAAAGGGGAAAGGAGAGAATATCTTTAAAAAAAAACAGCAAAAGGGATGTCTGTTACAGAGATCATAAAGGAAACAGCTCATCTTAATGACAATTAAATGTCTAGCAAAAATGGTCCATATTTGCAAAGCAAGGCCCAGTTCTCCCATTCTTAATCATATTGAGTAATACCTTCCTCCATTAATAGTTGTTTTCAATAGGACGTCCTGTGGAGTAAGGTAATACTCAGCATGAGTAAGGGTAGCAGGATAAGGCCCATAGAAGTCACGTTAGAACACACGAATTTAGGATTTACAGCTAAAAAGAAGCAAGCTTATGTAAAGCAGTGGCATTGCAGAGGATTGGATACAACATTGCTAAGAGAAAATAAAATAAATCAAATATCTTAAACATCCAGTGAATAAACGTGCCAGACCATGGCTGCTTGAGAAGAGCTCACAGCCTATCACGGAATCATTGCATATCCATGGTAACCCACCTCAAGGTATCCAAGATTATCTGTCAAGCAGCTAGAGGGGAGTGATGAACAAAGTAAAATGGAAGGCATGGAAACCACATGGTAACTTCATAGGGGGATGTGTGCTTTAGTATAACAAAAATAGAGTTGATAACCAGATATAAACGATAGTAAGCTCCTAAATATAGAGCCACTGGCAAGGTCAGGGTAGCAATGGAACTATTAATTACAGTTTTAGGATAATTTATAAACTGTACCTGACTTCCAGTCTCATATTTCCTGATTCCAATCAATAACAAATAATAAAAGGTAAAATCCTTGCTCCATTGAAGTCATTGGGAGTTTTGCCCTGATTTCCCTGAAATCAGGCTACAGAATAGTAATTTCAAGTAAAGAGAAAAGATATCAAATTCCTCCATATGTGATTTAAAAATCATAGGTCGATTGAAGAAAGTCCAATGTAAGATCGACATAGAAGTGAAGCTCTCTAAAGTGCAATGTATGTGAAGGGAAAACAAGAGTCTTGGAAAGCCAGAAGTCATTTGAACAGTATCTCAGCATTTCTGTGGAAACAGTTCCTGCATTCTGTGCCATCTGACAACTTGTTAGAGCTGGTTGATATTTTGTGCATAAATATGAGAGAGAAATATTTTCCAAAGACTTTAGGTTATGAAAACATTATTTAGATAGTGGAAATCTGGAGCCATATGATATTGTACTCCTATATATATTGTTGATGTGGTCTATATTTTAAGTAACAACAGGAAAGGCAGAATAACATGCATTGTACTTTTTGCTCCTAACAGACACTGATCTAGTTGTTCTATATATTGTACATAGTATAGGTAGAAACATTCTTTCAGGCAAAAACTATAAAAAAAGCCCTTTCTGCTAAACATAATTTCAGGTTCATAATATTAGATTATCATCTTTATTTGTTGCTTTTTGTCTCTTGATCATCTTTTTCTGTGTGTGGTTAACTGAGCTCATTTCGCTACTCATTAGTTCTTGAACTTCCTACTGTTGTCATTATTCAGTGCTGTTTCTGTCAGTTAGTTTGGCTATTGATTTGAGAGTTGTAGTATCCAATTAGTAAATTTTCAACGTAAAACACTTTAAAAGAAGATTGACTCCTGACAATGAGATGAACTCATTAAGGGTGAAAAAACCAGGGCTGTGGCATTCTTTTCTTACTATGAACTTCAGTTTGAATTGCTGCTTGAATTTGGGGCATGATGGAAAGATATGAAAGTTCATATAGCATAACATCTGATTATACCGATTATGTGTCAGACTCATAAAGGGCAATTACACAAGTTGTGAAAACCAAACCAAGACTAAAGAAGGCGTGAGTAGCATGTTTGTTTTTGAAGGTGAACCTAATAGAATGTGATAAAAAGCTTGTTTTCTTTCAAAGGCTGATAACATTGAAGCAACAGAAAAAGTGAACTAGACTTTCCTTAAATGTTCTACAAAGTTCATGCAATTAATGTTGACAATATGGAAGGTAAATATCACCTAATATTAAGATATATGCAGAAAATTCTGAAATAATTTGATTCTTGGCAGTCAAATTTAAAATGAGTTATTGTACTCTGGAAAAAATGCACTGCACCAGGAGCAATATAAAAGAAATGACTATCCAAATCTGGGCTCTTAGGACCTAGGCTTGCTTCATTGAAGTCAAATGGTAACACTTCCATTAGAGTAGAGATTTTCAACCTATAGTCCACAGATTCCTGGGGGTCCACAGACTGTCTAAGATTTCCAAAGAGGTCTGCATCTCCATTTAAAAATTTTTAGAGGTCTGCAAATTAAAAATGTTGAAAACCACTGCATTAGAGAGTCAAGGGGCTGAGGTAATATATTTTATTGGGCCAACTTCTGTTGGCGAGAGTGTCCAAGGTGATTTTAAGAGTGTTAAGATTTATGTCCTGGGCTTTCTCCTTGGAGCATATTCTTTGGTATCTGAGTGCCTGGCTATAGATTACAGGTTTCTTGATATGTTTGGGGTGATTACTGGATCTGTGAATGTAGGTGTGATGATCTGTGGGTTTCTTATATATAGTTTGTCTGTAGGGTTCCACTATTGAAGCTGATCGTATTATCCAGGAAGTTGATGCTAGTGTGGGAGTGATAAGGTAGATAGAAAGATAAAAGACAAAAACACCATATCAGCTGTGGGTGAACACTTTTCATAAAATGATCACTCTATATCTGGCCTCTCAGTTCTCATCCTCAAAGCAAATTTGCACAACACCTTCAAAAGACGAGCCTGGGAATTTAAATTCAAAACTTTGCTAGATACTAAAAATCATGGACTGAATACAGACTCTGGATTTATGGCTGCTTATAACAATTTGTAACTCATTAAAAATTCCCTCCTTTCTTTCTGCCTTCTGGAGCGATGTTAATGGGCCACTTCACCTTGAATGGTAAACAATCTGTTCCACCTTGTATTTAGCTGCGACACTCTGAGTATGTTTCATAGACCTGAAGAAGAGCTCTGTGTAAACATCAAAGCTTGTATCTCTCACCAACAGAAGTTGGTCCAGTAAAAGATATTTCCTCATGCACCTTGTCTCTTTAATATCCTGGGACCGATACGGCTACAGCAGCATTGTATAAAACTCCTGTTAATTACAATGTGAGTAGAATTAGACAAGTATTCCACTGCTGAACTTTTATTGAGTTCATTAATTGGTTATCCAGTGTTAATGGTCTAGTTGAGATTTTAATATTTTCATCATAAAAACAATACATCTGGCAGTGCTTCTGCCACTTGTTCTGATGGTATCACATTGTACTTGGATCTACATAGAGTATATGTTTGTTCCAATTATAAACTGAGAGTCATATTTGGAACTGATATGGGAAACTTGTGTTTTGGTGAATGAAATAACCTCACATACTTAACTGTAAGGTGAAATATGCACCCATTTTTATTATCTGTTTAAAGAAAGAGAGTGATATTCAAGAAACCAGTTCTTTCCCCCTGTAGGTTCTTATGGGTTAGTTGCAGTTTATCCTTTAAAACATAGAAATCCTTCTTTCAAAGGAAAGTGTTTGTGTGAAATGTACCACATAGGTTCTAGAATGTGTTACTTCGAATGTTATACTATCCTCTATAGATTCCCATTCTTGAGTCCTGTCCCATCATAAGAAAGAAACTGTGTTTGCTAACTAGCAAGTTTTATGTGGCAAAATTTAGCGCCTCTGAGATTAGGCAGTCAAAACATATGTCTCAAGAAATGCCTATGTCTCATTTTATATAATATCATGCTAATACCACCAGCAGATGGTTCTTTATGCCTGAAGGCCTCTAGAGCAACGGTGAAGAACTATATTTTCACCTGTGGAATTGGTACTGTACAGTGCTGTTCAGGAAGGAGGAAATTTCCTTCTCAGTTCTTGAAAGGAATAATTGACACCTGAAGTCATGTAGGTTGAATACCTAAGAACATAAGAGCTCAGACCACGGTCCTTCTTGCCTAATATTCTGTCTCTGACAGTGGTCAATGCCAAAGCTTCTGGGGTAGTGAACAGAGTGGATGGAGTGATCCACATCTGTCTTCTGGTAGTCAGGTTTGTTGTCACCCTGACCATGGGGTTGTGTCCTTGACTATCTTGGCTTCTAGCAATTGATAGATCCATCCACTATGAACTTATCCAGTTCTTTTTTGAACCCAGTTATACTTTGGCCATCACATCATCCCATGGCAGTGCATTGCACACATTAGTTGTGCGTTGTGTGAAAAAGTATTTCCTCTTGTTTGTTTAAACCTGCTGCCTATTAATTTCATTGGGTGACCCTGGTTTTTGTGTGAAAGCGTGAATAGTACTTCTTTATTCAGTCTTTCCTCCTCATTCATAATTTTATAGATCACTGTTATATCTCCCATTAGCCATCTCTTTTCTAATCTGAACAGCACTAATCTTTTTACCCTCTTCTTGTACGGAAGCTGCTCCCTACCCTTGATCAGACATTGTTGACCTTCTCTGAACCTTTTCCAGTTCTCCTACATCCTTTTTGAGATGGTGTGACCAGAACTGGATACGGTATTCAAGGTGTGGGCGTACCATGTATTTCCATAGTGGCATTATGATATTTTCTGTCTTATTTTCTATTCCTTTCCTAATAGTTTCTAGTACACTATCAGCCTTTTTATCTGCTGCTGTGCATTGAACAGAAATTTTCAGAGAACTATTCATGGGGACTCCAAGATCTCTTTACTAGGTGGTAATAGCTAATTTAGAACCCATCATTTTATACGCATAGTTGGGATTATGTTTTCCAATGTGCATTACTTTTCATTTATCAATGTTAAATTTCATGTGCCATTTTGTTGCCCAGTCACCCAAAATAATGGCCCTGTGTCCAGGTATGGGAGCAGCTATTATGGTCAAGTGCTTTTCCTGGACCCATTTTTTAAAAATTCAGCACAATTGTCTTGCCACACTCTTGTCAGTGAGTTGCACATGTGGGCCAGGCATGGCGCCCCGTAAGTGGAAAGGCAGACTCCATTGTCTGGAAACAGTAGGCATGTATATTGAGTCCCTCAACTTCTTTCGCTAAGCATTCTGCTTGTGGGTACATCATTGAGATAAAACTGCTTTATTTTCTTTTATAAAACAATTACCATTTTTTCCTAAATATTGAGTGAAACTGATCTGGAATCAAAGAAGGTTTTGAACTGGGAAGTTGATATGAAGTATCATATTTGTATATGGAGTCTAATTTCTGTTTTCCAGAACTGAATTTTCTCTGAGTCTTTTCCATCCATATCTAGGTGTAGAAGGATGCAGTTTGGCTAAGGAACTGTTAGGGTTACATTGCTTATTGTCTGTTTTCTACAGTAGATTCTCAAGCATTTTATCCAGCCTAATTGTGAATAATTTGAGCAATGGCACTTCAGTAAATTTGGGGGAAGGATCTGCTTCTTACTGTAATTGGCTTTACTTTTGCATTTTTCCAAATATCCATCATACATTTTCAGGAATAATTAATACAGTTATCTAGTCTATTTATCTTTAATAAATGTTTAGTAATTAAATTTTCTTTATGCAGTTTCATCCAGTTACTTCTACTTATTACTCCCTTAAACATCTGAAACCGGTCTTGTCCTCCTTAGCTCCTGACTCCTGTCAGTTACTCCTAGCACTATGAGAAAATGAAAAGCTAGCAAGAAGAGATCAATGTAATGGAGGCAGGTACAAAAAATCTTGTTGTTCCTCAAGCAGTGCTGCCACCAATCTTTACTTTTCTATAACTCAGTGAAAATTTTGGGAAAGTCTGAACAGGACAAAAATATTTAGCATGGCGTTGATAGAAATTTTTTTGCTGGTATATTTTCACACTCTCCTCCTTCCAGCAGCTGCCTTTGTTTTCTTTTGAGTAATGAGCTGGTTGCTGGGAACATGCCAGAGATTTTTCTTTGACTGCATTCATCACCGTTTGTGCCACTTTTTAATAGCCTCTTAATACTTCAGTAATTGCATGACTGTAGTCTTCCTTAGTTCATTGTTCAAATACAGGCCCAATTAATTCAGCATTATTTTGCTGTGTGTTGTTCGTTCTTTCTATCATGTACAAACTAAATTAAAATATTTAGCAAATGAACTTTAGTTCTGTAAATGTAGCTGCTGAGAGATCCACAAATATGAATTTCACTTGCAATTTTTTAGCTTTTGTAATGTTCACAACAAAAATTTATCAGTTGGATAGATGGTCTAAGGCAACATTCAGTGTTCAAAGATATAAAAGTCCTTTTGACTATCAGCCACACCATCAGAGGCGCATTCACCTGCATATCTACTAATGTTATATATGCCATCATCTGCCAGCCATGCCCTTCTGCCATGTACATTGGCCAAACTGGACAGTCTCTACGTAAAAGAATAAATGGACACAAATCGGACATCAGGAATGGTAACATACAAAAGCCAGTAGGAGAACACTTCCATCTTCCTGGACATTCTATAACAGATTTAAAAGTAGCTATACTTGAACAAAAAAACTTCAGAAACAGACTTCCAAGAGAAACAGCAGAACTAAAATTCATTTGCAAATTTAACACCATTAATTTGGGCTTGAATAGGGACTGGGAGTGGCTGGCTCATAAAAGCAGCTTTGCCTCTCCTGGAATTGACACCTCCTCATCTGTTATTCAGAGTGGACCACTTCCACCCTGATCGAATTGGCCCTGTCAACACTGGTTCTCCACTTGTGAGGTAACTCCCTTTTCTTCATGTGTCATTATATAATGCTTGCATCTGTAATTTTCACTCCATGCATCTGAAGAAGTGGTTTTTACCCATGAAAGCTTATGCCCAAATAAATCTGTTAGACTTTAGGTGCCACCGGACTCCTTGTTGTTCTTTTGACTATAGTCCACCACATAAAGAAAATGTAAATTAAGATAAATGTTACAAATTAAACAAACTATTACGTGCACTTATGAATCCAAGCCTGTAACTCCTCCTGTGTGGGTTTGCAGGGACAGCATACGCGAAGAACTCTAGTCACTGGTAAACAACCTGTCCTGTGCTTCTGTTTAAGCTTCTTCAACAACTATGCAATCAATAAAAAATAACAAAGTTGATGGGCCAAATAAATAAAAAAGCATTTATCTTCGAAGAGGATGCAGTTTGCTTTCTAGATGTAAACCGGCATCAATATGTGCTCAGTTTCCATACTAGCATTTTTATTTTATTGAACGTTACATCATTAATTACACATACTTTGTAATAAACAATATTCCTTACTACCACTGACTGAATAACTGATGAAGTATACGGTCGCTTCAGGTTTTCCTGTGGCTGGCTGGTCAATCTGTTCTCTGAGTATATCCTAACGTTGTCTCCCCTAGAGTATTAGAGAAGGAGGAGGCAGAGTTCTATGAGGAATGGGTGATCTGGCTCAAGTAAAATAAAACTGAGTCAAACTTTTTTTTTTTTTAATTTCCTAAACTCAAAGTAATCTTAAAGATTCAAAAAATGTGCTTTACTTCTAATTTTTAAAATGTCATAATCTCAAAAAAAAGGTGATTCTTGCTGGGCCGAAAGCGGCAAGTCTTGGGAATGTCCTCAAGAAGCCTGGTCTAGTGAGGCTTCCATCCTGATTACAGACAAAGAGATTTAAACTTCAGAATGACATGCAGATATGTTACCTGAATGAAGCATGGCATTGAAGATTTCTAATCAGATCCCACTATGGGCTGGGGAATTATTGCATCTTCAGGAGAACTGGCTAAATCAGAGGCAACCCCGTAGGACAAAGCATATGTAAATTTGAAATCTAAGTTGGATTCTAACTAAAACTAAATATAATAGTGCACCAAAAGGCTGATCAACGACTCCGATATGTGAATAGACAGTAAGCTTTGAATTCTAAGTAATGCTTTTGTAGGCTATGATAATAAATGACTCACAGAGTGAATAAAATATGAATGATTTTCTTATTTTATTGCTTTGATCTGTTAAATATGGGTTTCCTATGTAATCTGTTAAAAGATTAAGGATAGGGGAGTTTCAAAGAATATGTGTATGCTTTAGAAAAATTATATTTTTTAAATAATTTTGACAGCTACTATTGATTTTTATTTTAAAGCTTTATTATTTTTAGCAGTTTAAATTTTTGCAGTTGTGGGAAATTATGTGGGGGAGTCAGTCAATGGGGAAGTTTTCTCTACACTTCAGTGAACATTTGAACCAATAGATTGCACCTATTGTATAACCTGAGGCTGAGGTATGTTTATATCAGGCTATAATATGGTATTGTATTAAATTTTCTCCTATGAAAAACATATAAATCAATCAACCTAGAAAAAGCATTTTCCTGTGCATTAGATGGTAGGGATGATTCTTCTGTAGTTTATTTTAATTTAACCAGGATAGAATGAGCCCTACCCCCCCCCCCCCCCCCCGCCCGCATAACAAATGCAACATCCACTGGATTCTTTTATGTTATAAAATAATACATACCTATTCTGATAAGAGACAAAAGGAAAATTACAATATTTCCTCACCCTCAAATATTTGCTCTGCTGAGTCAAACAAAGCAAGGGTTGCCCAGAGATCCAGTAATAAATGCCACATTATTTCCTACAGTTTTGGTGTATTATGTTCCTGAACATAGTACAAGACTTTAGCGGTTCTCAAACTTTTTCATAGTATGGGCCACATGTTAATAGAGAGTCTTGCTTCTGGATCATGTCCGTTTTCCTCTTTGATTTGCATGGACTACTTCCCTTGCCCATAACATCTCATGGCAACTACAGCAATTGGGAAAGCAACATTAGCAAAGTGTTTAATGTGATACAGAAATAGAATAAATGCATTGTTTGTGATAGAGGAGGCTCATTATGTTTGGTTTCATATAGGGAGTGGAAGAGTGCAGGATATTTTTCTGAAGTGATTATGAGTGAAAACAATAATCTAACAATCATCGCATCTGGACTTCATGGCATTTTTTGCTAGGGATTATTGGTGATTTTAATGCTAAAGCTACATGACTGAATGTTGAATGATTCCTGATTAAGTTGTTTCTAAATTAATGTCTTTTCTTATTTTGTGTTTTCAATTTGTCTAATTATGATTCATGTTAACAGCATTTTTAAATTGTTTTAGCATTTCTGTTATAATTCTGTTTTTAAGTAACTTAAAAGAAAGCTGTGATGTAAGTTGCAATGTGGTATTTTATTTTGAAAAAGGAAGGAAAATGTATTTTAAGGTTGTTTAACTCAAAAATATTTGATTAAAATATAATTTGGTAATCAGCTATTAGTTAAGTCTCAACTCTTTGCATTGAGAATGAAACTGAAAACAAAAGATATTTAAATCAAACCTAGTCCTTTAGTCAACCTACCTGCTGGAAAAGAGAGAGAAAAACTTTTGTGCTCTCAAATGTATTGTGTATTGCTGCTTTACAGAGTGGGACAAATGTTGGTTTGATACCAGAGCTAATATCAAATCCACTTTAAAGGTATCTTTCTTTCAAGTGTATGGTTGAAAATGTCTTTTCCATGCCCAGTAAGCCTTCTTCTGCACAATATGATTTTCCCATCTCTTCACTGTGAGCTACATAAATATGTCATAGAGAATTCTGCCAATTCTAATCAGTTGTTTTCTATTGTTCAAAGATTAACAAAGTTTTAAATAATAAGTTAGATGTATTTATGGTGACTAGAATCTCTGTTGTTTAATGAGGATATGGAGAATGTTAGAAAGAAACAAGTTTGAATGTAAAGTATGTTGCCTTTGCATTTAATATTTAAAACTGCTAGGAATTAGTAGACTTTTCCAATTAAATGTGTGTGATTTAAAGAGGCTGTCTTGTCTCTGATTGAGACAATACTGCCACCACATTGAGGAGCTCAGGGACCGGGAAAACTGTTGTCAGCTGCCAAGCTACAAGGCCAACTGTAGAGGCCCTTTGCTGCCACCTAGTGTTATAATAAAGAAGCTACTTCCAAACATAAAAAGAACAGGAGTACTTGTGGCACCTTAGAGACTAACAAATTTATTTGAGCATAAGCTTTCGTGGGCTACAGCCCACTTCTTCAGATGCATAGACTGGAACATATAGTAAGGAGATATATATACATACAGAACATGAAAAGGTGGAAGTAGCCATACCAACTCTAAGAGGCTAATTAATTAAGATGACCTATTATCAGCAGGAGAAAAAAAACTTTTGTAGTGATAATCAAGATGGCCCATTTCAGACAGTTGATAAGAGGTGTGAGGATACTTAACATGGGGAAATAGATTAAATGTGTGTAATGACTCAGCCATTCCCAGTCTCTGTTCAAGCCTAAGTTAATGGTATCTAGTTTTCATATTAATTCAAGTTCAGCAGTTTCTCGTTGGAGTCTGTTTTTGAAGCTTTTCCGTTGCAAAATTGCCACCTTTAAGTTTGTTACTGAGTGACCAGAGAGATTGAAGTGTTTTCCTACTGGTTTTTGAATGTTATGATTTCTGATGTCAGATTTGTGATCATTTATTCTTTTGCGTAGAGACTGTCCGGTTTGGCCAATGTACATGGCAGAGGGGCATTGCTAGCACATGATGGCATATATCACATTGGTAGATGTGCAGGTGAACGAGCCCTGGATGGCATGGCTGATGTGATTCGGTCGTATGATGGTGTCACTTGAATAGATATGCGGACAGAGTTGGTATCGGGCTTTGTTGCAAAGATAGGTTCCTGGGTTAGTGTTTTTGTTGTGTGGTGTGTGGTTTGCTTCAGGTTGGGGGGTTGTCTCTAAGCGAGGACTGGTCTGTCTCCCAAGATCTGAGGGATCATCTTTCAGGATAGGTTGTAGATCTTTGATGATGCGCTGGAAAGGTTTTAGTTGGGGGCTGAAGGTGACGTCTAGTGGCGTTCTGTTATTTTCTTTGTTGGGTCTGTCCTGTAGTAGGTGACTTCTGGGTACTCTTCTGGCTCTGTCAGTCTGTTTTTTCACTTCAGCAGGTGGGTATTGTAGTTTTAAGAATGCTTGATAGAGATCTTGTAGGTGTTTGTCTCTGTCTGAGGGATTGGAGCAAATGCGGTTGTATCTTAGAGCTTGGCTGTAGACAATGGATCGTGTAGTTTGTTCTGGATGGAAGCTGGAGGCATGTAGGTAAGTATAGTGGTCAGTAGGTTTCCGGTATAGGGTGGTGTTTATGTGACCATCGCTTATTAGCACAGTAGTGTCCAGGAAATGGACCGCTTGTGTGGATTGGTCTAGGCTGAGGTTGATGGTGGGATGGAAATTGTTGAACTCATGGTGGAATTCCTCAAGGGCTTCTTTTCCATGAGTCCAGATGATGAAGATATCATCAATGTAGCGCAAGTAGAGTAGGGGCATTAGGGGACGAGAGCTGAGGAAGCGTTGTTCTAAGTCAGTCATAAAAATGTTGGCATACTGTGGGGCCATGCGGGTACCCATAGCAGTGCCACTGACTTGAAGGTATATATTGTCCCCAAATGTGAAATAGTGTGGGTGAGAACAAAGTCACAAAGTTCAGCCACCAGGTTTGCCGTGACATTATCAGGGATACTGTCTTTTCCTGATAGCTTGTAATCCATCTTTGTGTGGAATATTGGTGTAGAGGGCTTCTATATCCATAGTGGCCAGGATGATGTTTTCTGGAAGATCACCGATGGATTGTAGTTTCCTCAGGAAGTCAGTGGTGTCTCGAAGATACCTGGGAGTGCTGGTAGCATAGGGCCTGAGGAGAGAGTCCACATAGCCAGACAATCCTGCTGTTAAGTACCAATGCCTGAGATGATGGAGTGTCCAGAATTTCCAGGTTTATGGATCTTGGGTAGCAAATAGAATACCCATGGTCAGGGTTCTAGGCATGTGTCTGTACAGATCTGTTCCTGTGCTTTTTCAGGGAGTTTCTTGAGCAGATGGTGTAATTTCTTTTGGTAATCCTCAGTGGGATCAGAGGATAATGGCCTATAGAAGGTGGAGTTAGAGAGCTGCCTAGCAGCCTCTTGTTCATATTCCAACTTATTCATGATGACGACAGCACCTCCTTTGTCAGCCTTTTTGATTATGTCAGAGTTGTTCCTGAGGCTGTTGATGGTGTTGTGTTCAGCACGGCTGAGGTTATGGGGCAAGTGATGGTGCTTTTCCACAATTTAAGTCCGAGCACGTCAACAGAAGCAATCTATGTAGAAGTCCAGACTGTTGTTTTGACCTTCAGGAGGAGTCCACGCAGAATCCTTCTTTTTGTAGTGCTGGTAGGAAGGATTCTGTGGGTTAGTATGTTGTTCAGAGGTGTGTTGGAAATATTCTTTGAGTCGGAGACGTCGAAAGTAGGATTCTAGGTCACCGCAGAACTGTATCATGTTTGTGGGCCTTGAGGGATAAAAGGAGAGGCCCCGAGATAGAACAGACTCCTCTGCCGGGCTAAGAGTATAGCTGGAAAGATTAACGATATTGTTGGGTGGGTTAAGGGAAGTACTGTTGTCGTTCCTTGTGGCATGTAGCAGTTTAGATAGTTTAGTGTCCTTTTTCTTTTGTAGAGAAGCAAAGTTTGTGTTGTTAATGGCTTGTCTAGTTTTTGTAAAGTCTATCCATGAAACATAGTTATCTAGTGTAGCATCCCACACTGGGGTTTGCTCCATTACCTGTGATATATGACAGTCTAATAATTATTTTGTGTTCATTGTTTTGGGTTTTTTTAGTTTTCAAAACTATTTGCTAGTGTCCATTCAGATTGGAATGTGAAACTCTCACTGATGTTAAAAGGAGGTAGGTATTTATCGATGGGAGAATAGATCCTCCTCAGTTCTGCTGCTGTAGATTGATAATAGCAGCCTTAACTTTGCACATTACAAATCAAGCTTTTCTTTTTCTGCTTGACACATCCTCAGGAGCCGTCTTCCTCCTGCTCTCTCTCTCTCCTGTCTTTTTCTCGTGGGCGTAAAGTGACAATCTGAATACATTAACAGCATTGCAGTTTAGTTTCAGAGGTCAGGTTAAACTTCAGTCATGTTTCAGCAGCATTGTTAATTAAATCACTCCTTGGTTCTCAGTTTTTCTTCTGGCATTACATTTGTATGTGGTTTTGTTTCTACTGAAGTCAGTAGCAACCCCTCCCTTTGATTTCAGTGTGATTAAGATTGGGCTCTGCATCATGTAAAAGGAGTAAATAAAGGAGATGTGTTAGTTTTGGATTTGTGGCCTTATTTTAGCTAACTGACACACAACTTTGAGACTCAAAGCAGTGAAGTTGACTGTAATTCTCTGGTTTCATTCCCCATAAATAATCACATGATGATCAAATTGGCTTTCTGTTAGCCTCGACCAGTATCCACCCAGTGAAACTCGGTGAGCTTCCTGATGTTATCACTTTGGTCTTCATTTTTCACTTTTCAAAGTATTACTTCGAATGCTTACAATTTTCAAAAGCCCTTAATAACCTGGACGTCTGTTTCATTTTCAAAAGTGACTTAGATACTTAGGCATATCATTGCCTTTCATTGAAACGTAGGCTCTTAAGTCACTGGGAAATGGGCTGTAGGCTCCTAAGTTGTATTTTTGAAAATTTAAGAATAATGTAGATAACTGGTAAACTCAGAGGAACTAAACTAGGGGCAACACTGTTTTCTACTTCAGTCTCTTACGTAGATTAAGTTCTGCTCTTTCCCAAGAGAGTTAACTCATCATATTTTAATTTAGTGTTGACTCACCCAGTTTTAAACGTGTGTGTTTTTTCTATTCCTATGTTAATTTCTACTGGAGCTTGATCCTGGGCTTCTGGAGAATTTTCTAATAGAAAATAATTTTTTGCGTTGCGTGTAATAACGTGTGAACTGTGTTATAAATCTGTGGCTCCTTTGTCTTTTCTTTAAAGCAAGCTGTTTATTGTATTTCATTGACCTGTTTTTATGTGAGATAGTTTTGTTTGCTATCTTGGATTTGCTGGGTGAAAAAAACCTCACTAAACCCAACTTGATCCCCTTCTAAACGCTTATGGTTATAAATGGAAAAACCTTAGTCCACTGAATAATGTGGAAAGATTTTACTTTTTACTGTCGCTAATAAAAATGGTGGTAATCCACAATAAACTGTTCTTTCTATGTTCTTGTCCTTTTGTTAGTTTATATATTTACACTTTCTTGCTCATGTTCTTTTTGTAAAACAAACAAACAAAACCAACAACCTCCCCCCTCTCCCCTCCCCTCAAACTGCTTACATCAGCTAAATGCGTCTGAAAGAAGGTCATAAAAAGAGAGAGTGCAGATATTTTGTACAGACCCATGAAAGAGGATGCACCAACTATTCCAAATGTTCTATGGTTCTTTCAAGCCAATCAGCTCAAAGCAGTAAGGGATTGGGGGCTCTCTAATCCAGCCAAACATTGTTGTTTTTTTTTTAATTGAACAAGAAAATTGTGGCAGTGAAGATATCATTAGGCCAGGGGTTGGCAACGTTTGGCATGCGGCCCGCCAGGGTAAGCACCCTGGCGGGTCGGGCCTGTTTATTTACCTGCTGATGCGGCAGGTTCAGCTGATCGTGGCCCCCACTCGCCGCAGTTCACTGTCCCGGGGCAATGGGGGCGGCGAGAAGTGGCACGGGCGAAGGATGTGCTGTCCGCGGCTTCCCACCGCCCCCATTGGCCCGGGACGACGAACCGCGGCCAGTGGGGGCCGCGATCGGTCGAACCTGCCGCGTCAGCAGGTAAATAAACTGTCCCGGCCCACAAGGGTGCTTACCCTGGTGAGCCATGTGCCAAACGTTGCCGACCCCTGAACTAGGCTATCATAGACTTATAAAAAATCATGCCTTCCAGAAGTGTATACACATCCTAACACTGCTCTACGGCTGTGGGATAGAACTTGAGAAAAGTTAAGTTCTTTTCCCTTGCCAGTGACTCCCATTGCAACCAATCTAAATCTTAACCCAAATTGCAAACCAGAGAGCTTTAAAGACTGGGAAAGCCATGACATACAAATGGTTAGCCAGCTATTCAGCAAAGAAACTTTTCTAACTTATTTAGAGATCAAAACTACTTTTAACTGTCCACTCTTCCATGGTACCAGTACTTTCAAGTCAGCCATTATGTTCCTCAACTTTCTGGAAAAGCTGCTTTATACAGAAAGCTAACTTTAGTAGAAGTGATTGGAGGGTGTGGCCAATCCACAAGCCAGGAATTGGTGTGGTGACTCTCAGGGCAGGTGTGTCAACTTCACAGGAAGAACAGCAGCTCAGTCTGCTCAACATCACTCCAGGGTTGGAACTCTCTCTTGCCTGACAGTGGCAAGAGACCCCCGCCCCCAGGCCTTAGCCTGCTCCAGCCTTGCTCTTGGTCCAACCCTGTTCCTCGTCTTGCTCTTGGTCCTGCTCCTGCCTTGTTCCTTGCTCTCTCTTCAGACTTGCTCCAACTCCCCTCTGGACTCCTGATTCTGGCTGTAACACAATAAAAGAAATTTCGTTAAGATACTGTTTCAATGGTACCTTCTGTCACTCAGGTTAAAATATAGATAGATTGAATGGAAATACATTTTTGAGAAATTGTGCTGAAAGAGGAGATTTTATGCATCTATGGTAGATATGTCCAGGTCATTAAAGACTACTGGGATGAAATTCAAAACCAATTCTCACAGATTATTGGATATTTATTACCAAATGATTCTTT
The DNA here is from genome assembly GCF_013100865.1 of Trachemys scripta elegans. NCBI lineage: Eukaryota > Metazoa > Chordata > Testudines > Emydidae > Trachemys > Trachemys scripta. The sequence goes on along the minus strand of NC_048312.1, from coordinate 2,747,761 downwards.
GGTAACCTTCCTGGGGCTTCCTAGAAGAAATGGTCACACAAAAGGAAATGAAGAATTAATCCCTCATCTGCTAGTAGCTGCTAGGCTACTGAAAGCTTCTCATTGGAAAAAATGGTCTGGCTCTAGAGAAATGGTTAAAAAATATGGGAGGTGTTTGTTATGAAAAAAATTAATGCACCAGTAATATACCAAGCAAGATAGAGGACAAATAAATACTTAGCTATTTGGTTACCATTTATTCAGTAGTCAAAGTACATTCATCTGCAAAAAAAAAAAAAAAAAACAAAACAAAAAAAACCCCAACACACCTGTCCAGGTTTTTTTTTAATAGTAACATTTGCTAGTCATGCCTGGTTTGTTCAATGTGGGTAATCAGAGATTTCACTCAATTTAATTAAACCACTAGAAACAATATGGCCTGGGGAGCGTAAAGATGCTTACTCTGTAACTTGGTAACATCTGTTAAATAGGACGAGCCAATGATTATATTACTGTATGATGTTTTTCTAATCAAAAGCTCACTGTAATAATTATTGTATTTCCTCTCATATTTACATGCATCGGATTTGTAAACCTCTTACAACTTCCTGAATAAAGCCACAATTTAAAAATAAAATAAAAACAAACAAACAATGGGGGGTAAAAGATGCACCATGTTAACAACATTTAAAACAACCATCACCAACAAAAAACAACCTCATGCTGTGTCACGCTGTCTGGAGTGGCTCACAACTCTGAGTGCCAGTCTCAGGTCAGACTCTCGGGAAACAGGGCAGATGCTCCCCAACTGGTGGGATATTCTATAATTAGATTTCACCAAGTCAGTAACAAATATTAGCCTTACCATGGAGTCAGGGACAGTCCCCTTAGGCTCTCCAGCCAATCTTACCACCCAGACAAACTGGACTTTGTGATGAATGCTCCTGTATTAGTAGGAAGATTGCCAGCAGATCGAGGGAAGTGATTATTCCCCTCTGTTCAGCACTGGTGAGGCCATATCTAGAGTACCGCATCGAGTTTTGGGCCTCCCGCTACAGAAAGGATGTGGACAAATTGGAGAGAGTCCAGTGGAGGGCAATGAAAATGATTAGGGGGCTGGGGCACATGACTTATGAGGAGAGGCTGAGGGACCTGGGATTATTTAGTCTGCAGAAGAGAAGAGTGAGGGGGCATTTGATAGCAGCCTTCATCTACCTGAAGTGGGGTTCCAAAGAGGATGGAGCTCGGCTGTTCTCAGCGGTGGCAGATGACAGAACAAGGAGCAATGGTCTCAAGTTGCAGTGTGGGAGGTCTAGGTTGGATATTAGTAAACACTATTTCACTAGGAGGGTGGTGAAGCACTGGAATGGGTTACCTAGGGAGGTGCTGGAATCTCCATCCTTAGAGGTTTTTAAGGCCCAGCTTGACAAAGCCCTGACTGAGATGATTTAGTTGGGGTTGGTCCTGCTTTGAGCAGGGGATTGGACTAGATGACCTGTTGAGATCTCGTCCAACCTTAATATTCTATGATTCTATGATTTTATGAAAGGTTATTAGGTCACTCCTGGCCCGCAAAGGGCCAATCACTTACCTCAAGTCAATGGATGCTCTTGTTCTCATGCCAAAAACAATGCTGGTAGCCATGGATGCTGACTTCTGCTGGCGCTGGTGGGTACTCGACCCCTCCCCTGGTCCCACCCTGACTCCCCCCCAACTCCGCCCCCTCCCTGTCCCATTGGACTCCTTCCCCAAATCCTCACCCCAGCCCTGCCTCTTCCCCGCCTCCTCCCCGGAGCATGCTGCATTCCCACTCCTTCCCCCTCCCACAGCTTGTTATGCCGCAAAACAGCTGTTTTGCAGCGGCAAGCCCTGGGAGGAGAAGTGGGTACACAGCGTGCTCAGGGGAGGAGGTGGAGGCAGAGGTGAGATAAGGTGAGCTGGGGCGGGGCGGGGCAGGGAGCTTGGCTGCCGGTGAGTGCAGAGCAATTTTCCCCCATGGATGCTCCAGCCCCGGAGCACCCATGGAGTCAGCGCCTATGCTGGTAGCCAATTCTTTAATAAAGTAACTAAAGATGTATTAGGTAAGAAAATAAATTAAAGTTATTGAGAAGTTAAAGCAGGTAAAATATATTAACAGTTGAGTCCAAGTTTGTAAATCCAAACTGGTAGTAGAGATGTAGTAATCTGCTAGTTTTCCATAAGTCTCTCAGGGTTACCTAGAATGGCTCTAGGGATCTCTGTCCAGTTTCTCAGTATTCCTCCCTGATAGAATCCATCAGTCTAGAGATACAGAATCATTCTCTTAAATCAGCAGTTATATAGATCCTGTCACAGAAGACAAGCTGACAGGTGCCTTTGCCCACATGGGTGCTTCTTTTGATGAAGTATGCATCTTGAGTCTTTGACCTCAGCTTCCCGCATCAATGACCACTTGCTTTGAAATTAGCATTTGTTTGTTAAAGTCCTCAAGCCCTTATTTAGCATTCACAAGATTTCTTAGATGAGTAATTTAGTTAGTGATATACATTATGCAATTGTCTGCCATGACATTACTATAGAAATAGATAAATGAGAGCAATACAGGTAACATGCATTGGTTTTCAGGAAGTTTACACATCAAGTAAACTAAACACAAACCTCTGATATAGGGTTAATTAAGTACAGGATATAGATAGATGAAAACAATACAATCAACATCTCTATTGATTTTTATTAGCATACGAGTGAATTAGTTTGAACCCAAACTAACGCTCAATACTACTTTGATATTCACAAACAAGTGAATTGACCTATTGCTTTGATCTGAGCTGGTCTGTCAGCGTCACAGCCTATTCAGCTGTACCTTAGTGTTTCGTGACCACATCTGTCATTGGTTATGATTTCAGTGAGCACTTACTAAGTGCAAGTAAGGAAAAAGATATTGGTTGTTGAAGTGAGCTGAAAGCATGTACATTAACAGCTCCTAGAGTCTTGCAGATAACCATAACAGTTAGCTCTGGCAAGAGAGATCCATGTTAAACTGAGCAAAAAGATAGTTCAGGATAGCAAATATCAGCTCAGACATACGTAAAAACAATATGTTTATTGAACACTGTTTGTGAAAAAACACTGCTCAACATCCCATCTTGGAAATCAAGGAACAGATTGCAGTAGTCATGTTTTCAAGTCTTTACAAATGTCTTTGAAAATAATTTAATGTTATTATGTTGTTTATAAAATGTATTTGAAATATTGGGTAAAAAAGATCTAAGTATTAGTCGGTTAGAAAAGTGGTCCTGGTATTTTTATTACTATAAAATGTGGTTTGAATTGTTTAAAACAGGAAAATATATCTATAATTTCCCTCCTCATTTGTGGAAAACTCAGAGATGGATATTATTCAAGGTTTCTGAAAAAAATTCACCTTTGGTCAGAGACCAGGCATGAAAAATTTCGGTGCACAATGTGAACTTTTTATACAGTTACGAGCAAATGAAAGAGGATTATGTTTATTGCAATCCAGGGGAAATAAGTTAATAGCAATACTTATATATTACTATACATTTTCAAAATGCTGTACAGACATTAAATAATTGTAATTTATATATTTTGGCCATTAACAATACTTATAGAGGTACAAAAAAATTCCAAAAGAAGATTGGTTACTATACATCCTGCCTGGAAGTGACCATGTTAATTCATGTTTTCCTCTCTAAAGTATTTTTTATTTGTTTTAGGATTTTTGCTTTTTAAAGATTATTGTATGAATGAAATCGATGAAGGTGTCCCTCAGCTGAAATTTTATGAAGAGGTAAGAAACCTTTTATCTTCTATTGGTGTTCTATGTCATATGATTAATTACTGGCTTGCCAGGACCAGGTGTATTTGTGTTTGGGGGGTGGGGCTTGGTAGGAAGAGCATATGGGTTGCACTGGTGGGGGGTATAATGGAGGAAAAGGGGGGGTATATTATGATATGCATTGTTCTCATACATTTCAGTTTCCTTAAGTAGATTAATGATTCATAAGAAATGGTGATAAGTAACATTTAGATCTTACAACAGTGCTAGCTTTTTAAACATATATAAGAGGCTTTTTAAAATAAAATGTTAGAACAAAGTAATTTAATTGGCTTTTTGTACAGTTTTCAAATCATATATGCTTGTAAGGTGATTACGATGATGTCTGTGGTATCACATTGATAATGATCACACATTTAAACAGTACAAAATGGAATGCTGAAAGGAAAAATGATTTTGCTGGCTTATGTTCCAGCTGTGCTGTTATTTGGTATATCTGCACATATTGAGACTCAGTCTTTTTATTAAGCTTCTTGTGTTTCTGTAACAGTGGATTAATAGAACACTTAAAGAAGTGCAGTTGTAATAGATACCTTTGCTTGAAGACATGCTGAGTTTATTTGGTCTCTGGTTTCCTGATGCCACTGGGGTGTGCAAGCTTTTGACTGATGAAAATGATAATGTAAGAAAAAAATACATTGACTGAAACTGAACCATATTGGCATTTATCAGATCCATGCACCCAAAGAAGGTTTCAAAAATACCAATAGGCTGATGGCAGGGCAGGGGGGGAAAATCATGATTTATGACTGGAATAGTGTAGGTATATGAATGCCTTTTCCCCTGAAGTTACTGTATGTACTATACTGAAGCTAACTGTTCCCAACTATTTCTGGATGCTGTGACTCATGCTAAAGCCGAAACCGAAAGCAAGCTGCAGGCTGGACTGTTAGGATTGTCAGGCCTTTAGGGTTTTTTTATTCTTTACAAATTGATTCAAAAAAATTTTTTTTAAAAAAGAGCAACCTTTAGTGTACTTCTTTTAAAGTTGCATTTAGGGGCTATATTCTTCCTTCAGATGTGCACATGCAATCTCCATTGACATTACCGAATTGCATATCTTGCACGTCACTAAGTTGCATCGAGTTGCATACCTAGTTGTATATCTTATTATTTAGTATTTATTTAACAGTAGACTCAGGGGCACCAATCAGGACCTGACCTCATTGTGCCAGCTGTTATCTGTGCATATACATATGAAGACTGACGCAGTCCCTACATTTGAATACGTTTATAATCTAAGAAGCCAAGTGGTGCATAAAGATTTATAGAGAGATGTATACAATTTTGATATACATTTACAGGATCTTTGTTATTATAAAAATGCAAAGTAAGAGTCAGCTATCTGCATATACCTCTTAATCTAGCCATCAGTAATTGGTTGAGATCTAGAGGACGGGCTGATATGGAATATTCTGAAAATCACCATTTCTCATCAAGAAACTTCACCTGGATTAGTCAAGGTGGGTATGTAACATTGCTATAGAATGAGGACTCTGTTCTTCTTCTTTTTTTTTTTTTTTTAAACTTGAATTTTATTATATTTTCCTGCAAAATTTAATCAGTAACTTAGAAATCAGAAACTAAAAAGACAAGGAAGTTAAAATTAAGACTGTCTCAGTTCAGACCCATTCAGCGAAGAGTTGGCTGAAAAATGTGGACTTGCACAGTTCTCAGAAACTAAGAAATGTGGGCTCTGACAAGCTTGCTATTCATAGATTCTAAGGCCAGAAGGGACCATTGTGATCATCTAGTCTGACCTCCTGTATAACATAGGCCAGAGAACGTCCAAAAAATAATTCCTGGCACAGATCTTTTAGAAAAACAGCCAATCTTGATTTTAAAAATTGTCGATGATGGAGAATCTACCAAGACCCTCAGTAAATTGTTCCAATAAGTAATTATAATAAATGGAGATATCCCATCTCCTAGAACTGGAATGGACCTTGAAAGGTCATTGAGTCCAGCCCCCTGCCTTCACTAGCAGGACCAAGTACTGATTTTGCCCCAGATCCCCAAGTGGCCCTCTCAAGGATTGAACTCACAACCCCGGGTTTAGCAGGCCAATGCTCAAACCACTGAGCTATCTCTTCTTTGTTAAGTTAAATAGATTGAGCTCCTTGACTTTATCACTATAAGGCATGTTTTCTACTATTTTAATCATTCTTTTGGCTCTTCTCTGGACCCTGTCCAATTTATTAACATCCTTCTTGAATTGGGGGCACGAGAACGGAACGCAGCATTCCAGCAGCGGTCGCGGCAGTGCCAATTGCAGAGATAAAATAACCTCACTACACCTACTCGAGATTCCTCTATTTATGCATCTCACAATCGCATTAGGTCTTTTAGCCACATTGTCACGCTGTGGGATCAAGTTCTACCATTAGGAATTCTGCCTCTAGTCTTCAGAAACGCACATTTAGAGACTGTCAGCAAAAACACTTCAGTTTATATCCATTGTCATAATGGTGTACATAGAGAGAAAAATAATATCTAAGATAGTCAAGTCCCAAATAATATAGGTCTTTATACATGCAGATTAAAGCCAACACCTTGAAATGCACTTGGAAGAGTATTGAGAGCCAGTGTATTGGAAGGAGCATAGGTGCAGTGAGTGCATGTCATCTCGCTCTACCAGTTATTTGGACCACTGGATTCTACACAAACTGAAGCTTCCTAGTAGTTTTAAAGAGTAGTCTTGAGGAGAATACATGGTGTTGAATCAGTCTAGCGGTGACAATTGCATAATGGATTATGCAACATTGAAAGGTAATTAACTGCAGATGAGATCTAAATTACCACAGTTTTGCAGTGCATGGAAATTCAAGATCAGCTGAGGGCATTGTGTACAGAATTTTAAGAACTGTGGCGAAAATGGTTGCTGCATCTTCACGGTCTGGAGCATTCTGTGTGGCAGAATAAAAAAGTCTTTTCAATTGCAACTGGAGCTGAGCTAAGAGCTCGACTCAAGAATGAAGTGTGACTGCTTGTAGCTTGCTGCATTAACGTGATTGATTTTTGGTTTTGTAGTTGTTCTGATCCAATTATAAAATCATTATAGTCAATTTAAAAGGCATTTGAATTTGGAGTCATAAAACAGGGTCCAAATGTACCCCCAAGATTGCCAACCAACTTGACATGGAGTGAGACACCAACAGAGAAAGCAATCACATCTATACAAGGCCGGCTCTGGCTTTCTGACCGCCCCAAGAAAAAAAAAAACAAAAAAACGCAGCGGCCAGAACAGCAAAGCCAAAAACAACCCCTGTGGCGCGGCCGGAGCCAGATGCAGGGGGACTCTCTGCCCTGCAGATGTGCCCTGGCTAGCGGGGGGAGGGGGAGGGAGCGGGGGGCCGAGAGAGAAGGGGGGCGGCCAGGGCTTCAGTGGGGTGCTGCCACGTGGCCCCTCCCACCGTGCCCCCTACTGGGAGGGCTCTGCACCACTCCAGTCGGCTGGGAGGGAGGATGTGGGCTGCCCTGCTGGGCTTGCTGCAGGGCGCTCCCGTCCTCCACGCCGCTGCCCCCTATAGGGCGGCCGGAGCAGAACAACAACAACAAAAAGTGGCCGTGCCGCCCTAGGATTGGGCGGAATGCTGCTTCCTACAAGCTGCCGCCCCAAGCACCAGCTTGTTCGGCTGGTGCCTGGAGCCAGCCCTTCATCTACAATCAATTTCTGTAAATAATATTCTGTGCCAACCCACATTAACTCTGTCTTGTCTAGACTGTTTTTCAGCCAGTATGTTTTTGCTTCTCCGTTGCGTGATTTAGACAGGGACATGGATTAGCAAACTGCACCATCTGCACTTGTGAAAAAGCTGATGTAAAGTTGAGTTTTATCCATGTATTGTTCACACTGCGGCACCAAATGCTTCAAACTTCCTTGGCAGCCTCTTACATGCAGAACCGAAGGGGCAACAAAGTATAATCCTCTAGGACTTTGCATAAGAAGGACCTTAGAGTGATGAATAATTACGTACTATCACCTTCTGAGACTTCTTATAAAGGAACAAACAGAACTATTGCAGCACAATCCCATCAATTTGTGACAGATCCTGCAGGTGGGTAAGCAGCACCTCATGAGTAATGTTATCAAAGACTGCTGATAGATTTAATACGGTCAGCTGTTTTCTGTTGCCAGAAGGAGATAGTTGACTAAGGATACTAATAAAGCCTTTGTACCAAAACCAGACATAAAGTTAGAGTACTAGGAATCTGGTATATCAGAAGAATCCAGATGAAGCTGGTATTGTCCTTCCATGACTGCCTCAAAAGAGAACTTTCAAAATAGGATAATAACTAGCAAAGTCATTAATCATAGAATAATAAAATATCAGGGTTGGAAGAGACCTCAGGAGGTATCTAGTCCAACCCCCTGCTCAAAGCAGGATCAATCCCCAACTAAATCATCCCAGCCAGAGCTTTGTCAAGTTAATGTTAAATGATTGCTTCTTCCTAAGCTGCTGTTGGTCTAAAGATAAATTCTTAGAACTCCAAAATTGCTAATTTGAGTTAAGAAATGTTATGCATTGTAAAGAGGAATACTGAATACATTTTTCTATCATTTCCATCTGTTTATACATTTAAGAATTACTGTAGTATCTAACCAAGAAAGCAGTTTGTATAGATACTATTTAGAAACATGAGTTATTGCATGTCATTTATTTATCTTTGAAACAATTTGAAGTTGCACTTTAAGGGTTAGAAAAACATGGCCTAAAAATATTTTAAAAGTCTTGTTACATATTTTTAGAAAAGTACCCTTTAGATATTTAAAAAAGAGACTTGCTGTATTTCCTACAGTAAAGTATTATGTTTGAAAGCTTTGAAATGCTTATATATTTGATTTACTTACCACATTTTTCAGGTAGAATAATTTGAATAAGTTGTTACATAAAAATTATCCTTCGATGTAAAAAGGCTCCATGCTGAAGGGATCTCATATGTTATTGCAATGTGAGTCACGATCGTGCATTTATCTGGATGAGTGATTCATCCAGATCTGTCAAAAATCATTTTTTTAGATGCTCAGTAACTTAAGCATTCTAATTTCAGCATTTGAAAAGATATATTGTCAGATAGTATTTCTGAAGGTGAGCTGTGGTATTTCAGTCTGCCAGAGGACTATCATATATGAATCACTAGTATCACCATATTTATGGGACAGTACAGTAACTCATGAAGGAGCTCTTACTACTATATATCAGTTATCAGATAAGCCATAATAGTTTGTGAGCTCTGCCCACCATCCTGTTCCTTTTGGCTCTATGTAGAAGTGTTCTATTAAATAAACCTGTAAAATTAGCTGAATTTGTATGCCATACATGATCTGATATTAGCAAATGTCTTATTATATCATCTTGCTTGCCTGCAGTAGAGTCAGGGTATTCTTGATGACACATCCTCATTTCCCTAGATGGGAAGAAAGGAGGTAGTTCACCCAGGACTGTTGAATTGGTTTACCATTTGTGACTCAGTGTGTGGCGTTTATTCTTAGACAGGTTTCAGAGTAGCAGCCGTGTTAGTCTGTATCCGCAAAAAGAACAGGAGTACTTGTGGCACCTTAGAGACTAACAAATTTATTAGAGCATAAGCTTTTGTGGACTACAGCCCACTTCTTCGGATCCATATAGAATTGGAGCCTCAATATATGTTCCGTTCTATATGCATCCGAAGAAGTGGGCTGTAGTCCACGAAAGCTTATGCTCTAATAAATTTGTTAGTCTCTAAGGTGCCACAAGTACTCCTGTTCTTTATTCTTAGACAGTTGCTGCAGAGAGGCTAATGTTGGCCAGTAATAAGAGTTGACAATGTTTGTGCTACACTTTCCCAATCCTTCAAGATTCTGATTCAACCTTAGAACATGTTGTAAAGCTCTAAAGTAGGGTGAACAGACAGCAAGTGTGAAAAATCAGGACAAGGTGTGGGGGGTAATAGGAGCCTATATAAGAAAAAGACCCAAAAATCGGGACTATCCCTTATAAAATCGGGACATCTGGTCACCCTACTCTAAAGTGGTTATAAAATGTTGTTATCATGCACAGGTTTAGGAGGAAAGCTCTTCAGAGCTCCCATCACAAGAACATATTCTTCACTCTGACAAGGATTTATTCCAACAAGCTATTTGAATTTTATCCCCTTGAAGAGTGTGTGTTGTTTAATCTATAGAGTGCAACAAATTCTACTTGAATTTTGCAAGGCTTCTGTGAAGAGCATGGGACTTATCTGTATTAATTATTATTGTTATATTTCTATATCTGTGTATCTAGCTTTAGTGATTGCTTTGTGGGCTAAAAGATAAGTAAAGGGTAAATCCTACAGGAACTCCCAAACAATTTGTAGATGGAATTCAATTGCTTGGTGCTCAAAACAACAATCCCAGGAATGCACCATTTAAAGTTATCCTCCAGAGAAATGCATAAACCAGTTTGGTCAGTTTCAGGGGCCCTACTCAAAATCCCAGGACATCTTCAAGCAGGAACTCTGAACAAAGGGACTTTGGAATGAATAAAAAGAAAACCTGTGACTGGAGAGATACAGAATGGAACATCAGACTGTCTGAGATGAGAGGCAGCAGTTGCTGGGGCAACCTGTCTCACCCAGCCCAATGCTTGGCGGGCCTGGGTTAAGTGGAACCTTCTTAAACTTCTTAAATGTTCCATTCTATATGCATCCGAAGAAGTGGGCTGTAGTCCACGAAAGCTTATGCTCTAATAAATTTGTTAGTCTCTAAGGTGCCACAAGTACTCCTGTTCTTTCTTCTTAAACTCGCAAGGGAAGTCTAGGCTTAGGTAAGACTCTGTGTTTAGGCTTTTCTTATTTTTAACCCTGTACTCTAATTGCTATGGGTCTTTGGATTAATAGTATGTTTGTGTCACTTTAATCAGTCACAAGCTCCAAATACAGTTAGACCTGTGTCATTATAACTGTTGGTAAAAATGGGGACTGTAGCCAGAGACCCATTTTAAGCATGAGATGAATTATGAAATTCCACCCTGAGAAAAAGATAGTTACTTGCAGGGGTGCACTTGAGAGGGACTGCAAAGGGGTCTAAATTGCTACTTGCCCTGTAACCATGACAGCTTCAAAAAGAAAAATGTGTTCTGAAATGGCGGCAAAACATACCCTTTTATGTCCTTCAATTTTAAATCTCCTGAACTACTTGCTTTCTCTTAAATCTGGATTACCTTTTCCACTTGTTAAAGTGGTGATCACGGATCCTTGTTTTTTTCCCCACCTGTATGAAAGCTTTTTCCAGAGTCTGGTCCATGTGTTCTTTCCAAGTGGAGACTCACCAACACCAGCCTGTCCAACGTTAGTCTCAATGACAGATGTGTGACTGGGCACTACATCATCTGTGCAGCCTTTACTTTGTAGGTCTGGAAGTACAGGAAGCCATAGTGCTCTGTTCCTTCTTAAAGAGGCTTTGAAAAGGGCCAGATTGAGTCTCAGCCCTGGAGTGCTCTGAGTTCCTTGATTCACAAGCTGATGGATGGATCCAGTGCAAATCAGCATACTCAATGCTTCATTTGTATCCTGGTTCTTCACAGAATGAAGTGGAGGAGGTTCAGTAGATCAAAACTAAATCCGTTCTTCGGGGATATTAAACTATTTCTTTCTTTTCCTTCTTTTCCATGCCCTAGTAGAGTCTTGCCAGTAATCCTCCCACTGAAAGATTTGCATTGATAAACTCTTCTTCAGAACAGAATGGATCTGAGGTCTTTCGGGGTTGGCCTCGCTGTCATGAGATAAAGTCTGAGGTTCATCCTAACAGAACCTATATCTTGTGCCTCCTCCCGGGTTTTCTTACTGCTTTGGTAGAGCTAAACCTATTTGTAAGTCTCTGTGGTTATTTGTTGCTCTCACTTATCCTTATATACTATCTCTTCTGTGAGAGTGCTCAAGTGGATGTTCCCAAATTTGTTATGACCTATTCTGTTCCTATATCACAGAATGAGCATTATGACTCTATCTGCCATGTCTAAAGCAGTTTTTAGACCTTGCTGAGGCAATAATCTCATCTCTTTATGCAGCACTAATGCTGCTTACTCACTAAACAAAAGTTGTAGAAATTGCAGTGAATTTGTAAACCAGTCATTCTTATATTTTTATATTTTCTTACAGTATTCTCAAATATCTTAACCTAAATTCTGTTGTTCTAACTACAGATTTAATGTGGTTAAATTTCCATTGCAACTGTTGGTGTAGTGGTCTATAGTAAACAAGGTCAAAATTAAGATCCTTCTGTGAAGGGGCCACTGGAAATTCCTGAAATAGGTCATTTTTCCCAGCAGATATCAATAATACAGTATCTCCTCTTAAGAGAACGTCAGTGCAATAGCCTCTTCGTCATACAAAGTTGTTTTCCACGCTCAGTATTTAAAAAAGCTTATGTAGACACAGCAGAAGTCTTTTTCCATGGTAACTGATTAGAAATTCATATAACTGATTCAGCTCAGCCCATTGAGAGGCCTGGATGCTGACCCAAACCCCTAACAAACACTAGGAAATCACATCTGTTTCAAAAATAGCACAGTAGTTCTAATCTGTAAAAATGGGATTGCAAGGACTGTAAAACAGGATTACAGTTATACTACTGTCATAACAGGGAGTGCACTTGTTATCCATATTAAACCAGTTGAACCCCAAATGTGTTTTATCCAGTTCTCTCAGTACTTGCACTCAGGACTCTGGCATAAAATTAAAAGTTAATTTTCTTTAGAGTTACAGCCGAGCTATGTATGAACTCTGACGTGTCCAATATCAGTATTTCTAGTTAGAGATCTTTATTAGACAAGGTGATCTCATCACTTACAAACTCCATCTCTAGTCTCCTTTGTTTTGTGGCACTTCTTACTTATAGGTGGTGTGTGGATTTGAATGTATACAGTACATATAATATTAAAGTGCTACTGCTAAGGCCTACAGTATAAACAATGTTGCTCATTTGGCTTCCAGGCTGCTGGTTCTACTTTATGCATATGCTCCAAATACATTTCAGAAAGTGGGGATCAGCATTCATCATTGTAGGAGAACCCATGTTGGTGCTCTCACTGGGTGGAGAAGGACAAAGAAGGCCTCCTCAAAAAGGGTCAATCCGATACATACTCCTCTGCCTGTTCCACCCCAACCGCCAAGTCCATCAATTCCATGATCATCTTCGCACAATTTACAGCCCAGCTAATGGTTTAGAAAGGAGTGTGCATATGTTTTAAATCCAGAACTTCTTAAATTTTCAAACAAAATTCTTCATGCCGCATTTTAAGCACCACAGTCTGTAATCAAATTGGTTACTCCAATCAAAAGTTACAGGGGGATAGCAAATCTCTTCTTGGATTGGAATCCAGAAGTAGAATTGCAACGAGCACCTCCACAAACCCTGTCCTGAGAAAGGGATGAAGGGAAATAAGGTTTCTACCACAGTGAAGAATCTTTCTTTCCTTAAACAGTGTAAAGGTTTAGAAATAAGTTCATTGACTGATTCCTTTTCTTTCATATTACAGATAAAAGAATATGAAAAACTGGATTCTGAGGAGGAACGTCTTAGCAGAAGTCGGCAGATTTATGACACATACATAATGAAAGAGCTGCTGTCTTGCTCACATGTATGTATACTGAAGTTTCACTCTATAATTTTAATATTTAAATATTTCCTTTGACTTCAAATGCTTTAAAATGTTGAATAATGGAAGGATAGTGAGTAGATGAAAGTCTGACAGGGAATTACACAAAACACCGCTCAAGGTGTGACAATAGCAGTATCTATTACGATAGCAGTGTCTACTAACTCACTTGTTCCTCATTGTATAGCGTAGCCCTATTTGAAAGAGTGGATAATCTACAATAATGACATGATTTGAGCCAGAGAGAAATTTATCCTGTTATTTAAGACCTTGAATCTGCAAGTGCTTATGCCCGTGCTTTGCTTTACACATAATTCTGCTGAAGTGAATGGGAACACTCGTGCCTTTGAAGGTAAACATGTACACACGTGCAGGGTTGGGATGTAAGTGTACATTTTTCTTAAGACTTGTGGGACTACAAAGAAGCAGTTGGTGGTTTCATGTGTTCTGTGTTCCTGGTGCCTTGCAATTACTTGATGGATGGTCTCCACCATGCATGGGATGGTCTGTGATTTTTTTTTTTTTTTAGCTTAGAAGTAGGGATTGGCATAACTTTCAAAGTGTTATGCAACAGGATGTTTAATGGACACTAAGTTACGTTCATTTTGAAGTTGGTGTATTTTTCATATAAGCAACATTCCTTTTTAGTTGAAAACTGGTATTGTGACCTCAATAATTGAGAACTTGCATATCTCTTTTCCAGCTATTTGTCTAAAATCTTACTTTTTATTTTTCCAAAGCCATTCTCAAAGAAAGCTGTAGATCATGTACAAACACACCTTGCCAAGAAACAAGTGCCACCAGGTCTTTTTCAGGTGAGATGAAAGCACTCAGAATGTCCAGGTTTTATTTAATTAAGCAAATTCAGGAAACCTCCTTTATGTACATATTATAATTACAGTTATGACAAGAATTTGATACTGTATGTCAGAAGTCGATGAAAACAAAATGATACAGGGAAAGATTTCTGTATATAATAATCAGATAATCTAATTTCATTGTCTTTTTAAAGATCATAAAAATTGTGGATTAGTCTTCTTTAGCCAGAGGAGTCTGAGTACATTTTTGAAAACAGATTACTAACTGTTCTATAACTTTACTGACTGAAGGGGTCTAATACTAACATTTTATTCCTGCTTTCCTCCAAAATCATATGGGAAACTTCTTAGAATGAACAATGATTACAGATAGCTCTTTTTTGGTGAGATCAGTGGTTTTTATGCCTATGGTTGAGGAGTATCCCAGCAGACTAGCAGTGTTTGAAAGAAATCCTCATCCCTTGGGGGCTTGTGAGGAGAGAGTCACCTTGGGCAGTCAGAGTTTGGGCATGAGTCAGTCCATCTCCCCACCTGTGACTATTAATCAGCAAGGTGCTGAGAGCGCTGGTCCTAGTCCAGGAAAGCATTTAAGGAGGCTCTTGAGTGTAAGCATGTGAGTAGGGAATGGGAATACATAAGGGCATTAAAGTTAAGCATGTACTTAAGTGTTTTTCTGGTTTGGGGTCAGAGTGCTCAGCACCTTGCAGGACTTAGCCCTTAGTTTCTCTCACTGAGGGCTTCCTTAGATAACTGTGAAACTTTCATTCAAAATAGAAGAAATTCAATGAAAAATATGTACCCAGTTTCCGTTAACCACTTGCTGGTGTTGCTTTTTCACACACTGTCCTAGAAATTCAGGTCACAGTCCACTTGGATCTATGCTTTCATATGCTGGTTCCAAGTGCATTCTAGGTAACCCGATTAGCAGAGTGTGAGGAATTTCACATAGACACTCTAAGTGAAAGTGGGTTATAGTTGCTTTGCCAACCACTGGTAAATTACATTTTTTAGATATAGTGTAGAATAAATCCCTTTTACATCAGGACCTTATGCTTCCTTTCAACATAAATCAGGTGGTGAAGTACAGAATTCAACGTAATGTTTCAGAAATATAAAAGCATAGCAATGCACATACCTTTCTGTTTAGTGGATCCTTCCTTTTGCCTCTAGCTAACTTATATTATATAGCACTATATTTTTGAGGTCTGAGTACATGGCTGGAGTTAGCAATATTGCAGTTTCACATGAGGGTTTTAGGTGTCGGTGTCAACTTTATAGTTCTTTCATTATTCTAAATACAGTGGAAAATTACATTCTGAAAAATGGCTACTTCTCCTCAGAAATTAGAGTACCTTTCTATAAAACGCTATAAATGTTTTAGGATTTTAGAATTACAGGATTTCTATGTCCACAAATTTAGCACCAAAGTAAATAATGGATTTTGGTTTATTGGTTTAAAAAGTGCACCTTTTATATTTTTTACTTATTCAAACAAATTGAAGGTGAAATAAGTATTTCTATATTATTACAGTTCTAACACAACTGACCTAAGCAAGGAAATTCAAATTGAAGTTGTTAGATCACATAATTAGACAAATTAAAGATGGAATTTTTGCTTTAATGTTGAATGTCCTTTCTTTTTGTTAATATGAACCTATGCGATGTGGCAGTGACTGCAGGTTTAAATTAATTTGCTGTACTTTTATAGTAATTGCATTCACTGTAGCATTTAAAGTACTGTTATATTAAACCTGCTTGATAGTCTTACTGTGTCAGTGGATTGTCTTTGATGTTAGAACCAGAGAGACTGACAAAGTGGTATCTATATTGCCTGATTTGGATCTCATGTAACCCTTGCTAATTGAGTTGGGATTTGAAATCATTGCACACTATGTCAAACCAAGTAACGATGCTCCTCTTTCAAATATGCCACTTGTGAATTAAAGCTGTTGGTAGTAAGGTAGAGGAAATAAAGAAGAGGGAAGAGAGAAGCACTAATAAGGAAAGATTATCTTGGTGTTCCTGTGCTGGCTGGTCTTTGAGTTTCACAGCCTTCACCATGAATTCTAAATTGTTTTTTAATTTAAATAAATGAGAAGCAGTGTTTTCAACCTGATAATTCTGGTGATTAATCCATAAAGTTTCAATGCTTATTTCCTGTTGTTGGCCCATGGGCAAAGACTGCAAAATTCTCTCCAGTCCCTCCCAGGAAAATGCTAAGGCCGCTGATTCAGAAAAGCACTTGAGCAAATGCTTATCTTCAGTGCAACTACACAGGTTCTTAAAGTCAAGGCCATGCTGAAGTTCTTTGCTGGATCAGGCCATAAGCCAAGAAAGTCACCACAAAATATTGCAGTTACTCTGCTCAACACAGTTGTTCTTGCCAGTGGGCGGTAAATGCTGGAGCCTAAACACGTAGTTTATTTTCACTGGACAATATTGCATGTTCAGGTTATCACCCACCGAAAAGTTAAATACAATTTTTTATCTTTTTTAGCCATACATAGAAGAAATTTGTGATAGTCTCCGAGGAAAAATATTTCAAAACTTTATGGAAAGGTATGAATCTACATACTATATGAACTACTGTGTAATCTCCTGCAGTTAGACTGGTCCCTTGAGTATTATTGCAAAATAAGGCTAGAATTGTTTAGTTAATTAATAGTGTATTATCAGCAAGCTTTTCCAAAGAACTAGCCTTGATACATATATCATGTTAAGTATCAGGATATCCCAGTATTGTATGCAGTGTAGTTGTGACAGAACTTGTAAGGACGCTCAGGTCACACAGTTAGTGGACCACTCCACTGCACCACGTAACAGTAATAATGGACTTCTTACAGTTTGATCTTTTAAAAGTCTGAAAGTCTCTAACTCCATTCATTTGGGTGATACTCCTACAAATAAACTACAGTATTATGGGGGTGAGCTATACAGCAATTCTAGTATGTAGCCCAAAAGGTTTACAACTAAACAGTAACTGTCCTGTAAGGAAATGTAAGATGGCAAATCCGGTTAATTTTACAGATCTGAATAGTGCTATTGACCTTAATGAGACTACTGGTGGGAGTAAAGCGCACAGGATTTGACCCCAATCTACTGCTGACAAATGATAGATCCGATTATGTAGCCAAAATAATGTCCGCAAAAGATCAGTTTTTCCTACCCTGAAAATAAACATCTTATAACTGATATAGCAGCAGAAGACAATTATCCTGTAACAACTTTCAATAGTATTGACATCTTTATTTCAGGATCAAATAGGTTTACATTATTCCTTGGTGTATATTAAGGTTAATTAAAATTTGAAGTTACATTGCATACTTTCCAATTTAATTATCTTGCTTGTGATACAGTTGAAATATTTTTTTAAATTTCCTGAAAATTGACCATTAGAAACAGGGTCTAAAGGAAATTATGTAAATAAATATAGATGCATTCGTAACTGAAGAGAGAAAATAATCAGATATATTTTATAACTTGTTATTAAACAAAACATATTGAGAGTGAGTTGCTAAGAAACATGCTAAATTAAAATAAGCATAAAAGATGGCTAATCAATGAATTTTTTTAAATGACAATTTTAATCTTCATAAATTATCTTGTGCTGAATTTAATTTTCAAAACTAGAGTACTTGGCATTTTTCACAATACTTTCTGTAATTCTGTTGGATAACCTTTTAACTTAACTTTTTAAACTTTTTTTTTAACAGTGACAAGTTTACTAGATTTTGTCAATGGAAAAATGTAGAACTAAATATTCATGTAAGTAATTACATTTATCTTGTCAAAAGCCGATGTAGGAAAGAAAATGTGTTAGATTTTAAAGAATACTTCTACTTAAAAGGCCTTAGTAGGAAGAACAATGACTATTATTCTGATATGCTGTTCTATTCATAGATGTACATAACCTCCTAGCACCATTAATGATTCCTCCCTGGCTACCCTCTCTGCCTGTTGTGGGGGAGGCATAGCTCAGTGGTTTGAGTATTGGCCTGCTAAACCCAGGGTTGTGAGTTCAGTCCTTGAGGCGGCCACCTAGGGATCTGGGGCAAAATCATTACTTGGTCCTGCTAGTGAAGGCAGGGGGCTGGACTCAATGACCTTTCAAGGTCCCTTCCAGTTCTATGAGATAGGAATATCTCCATATATTATAAATGTGACTTAATAGCCTTGTGGTTTTGAAATAGGTAGGTACAGGAAACAGATTGTTTGAGCACTACTTTTCAGCAAGAGAAGCCAACCCAAGTACTATTCTGTCTCGCTCTGTTTTTTCCCTTCAAAAGTCAGACCTACTTGCCTCCATTTGGTATATTCTTGGCCTCATCCCTTAGTCCTAAAGTGTTTTACTCCCACAATTTCTTTGTCTGCAAGACCATGTTGCTCATGTAAGCTGCTGTCTTGGATTCATCGCCAGTGAAATCCTCAGCCATGCCTTCATCTCCTGCCATCATGGTTGTTGTAAATACCATCTCTCTGACCGCCCCCGATTCTAGTGCTTGCAGACATAGGGAAGCATAAACAATAAGAGAGCTACTTTCTGAAAACAGGTAGAGAAACCATCCATCTACAAAATAAAGAACAAATATCCACTTCCATGCATTCATGTCAAATGAATTTAGAGATTCTAAAGGGGAAAGGTTCTGGGCATTGGAAAATGAAATTTGTATGTTTTGAATTCACAGCTGACCATGAATGACTTTAGTGTACACAGAATAATTGGGCGAGGGGGATTTGGTGAAGTATATGGTTGCAGAAAAGCAGACACTGGAAAAATGTAAGTCATATACTGTGTTTTAATAATAAATATAAATTCTAAATATATAAGGAAAAAAATCTCTGAATTTTTTACAAAATCTCTGCAGAGCGGAATGATCAGCTTAGATTGCATCATTAAATTGAGCAATAGAGTTTTGTCCTAGAGTCCAGTCAGTTGAAAAAGAGTTTGAATTTATGGAGTGGCTTAAAGCCTCATTGGAAGTTTGATCCTCCAAAATGCTGGACACTCAGGCCACAGTCTTGCAAAACGCTTAAGCATATTCTTATTGAAAACACCCGTATGGTCCCTCTGAAGTCACAGGAGACTTCTCATGTGCTTAAAGTGAAGGGTGTGCTTAAGTACTTTGCTGGCTCAGGGCCAGGAGTGCTCAGCACATTTCAGGATTGAGCCCTGGGATAGAGATGTGTGGGCAGTTTAAGAATACAGTGTCCTAAATCAATTTAATTAAAATTATTTACACTCTTGAGCAGGGCGTTTGAAGGAAAAAACAGCAGCAATGGTTTCTTCTAGTTGACAGTTGGTGCTCCATTGTTAGAATTGCAGCTAAAACACATTTGTGGGTTCAAGTTCCCAAACCAAACCCTTTGCTTTCTCCGGCACTGCCACTCACACACAGCTCCTAATTTCTGCATAAAAAACCCCTGGCTATTAGGCCCAATTCTCCCATCACATGGTCATCTTTGATTTTCTGGACATAGCATGGGTTTTTCACATGGTTCTGTCTACCTACTCTCCTACCCACTTGAACCCAGGGATCCTTCTTAGATGATTCCCACCTATCTGAACATAACATTCCTGATACCTGAGGTGCTGAGTATTTGTGGTTCCCATTGGGTTCAGTGGTGGTAGTGGGTGCTCAATACCTTTGAGATCCTGACTCTGAGCTATTAACAAGTGAAGGGTCCCTTGAAATGACTTTCATGTTTAATCTTTCTGCAGTGACTTTCACCTCAAGTATTTATTTCAATAATACTATTTATATCTTCATTCCTGTTGCAGTACTTTTGTGCACATATTGATTTATTCTTCTTTAGTTTGAGATTTATAAAATGGGCCTGCCATGTAGTCTGTAGGCCATGCACAGAAATGTAAATGATATCCATCTCTTTTGGACAAAAGCCACACTAAATAGGCTTCCACCTCAGAGATAGAGTTAGTACATTTGCCCAGTTGCTTTCTCTGAAGAAGCCTGAATGCCTAAACTAAGGAACTCAGAACCAATAAGGGAAGCAAAAGATGTCCCTCCCCTTCCTTTCCCTCCCCCCAGTTTCCCTGAAGCGCAGAGGCACGAGAATAGAGAAAGGTAATGGGGTTAGGAGCAGAAAAGTCAGCCAAACTTTTCCAAACCTGACATAAAGCTTTAGGTTAGGTTCATCTTTTGGGTAGAGGTTTGGGTTAGTTCTTACTTTATCCAAACCTGTTCACCCATCCCTAATCTAAATCCCATTCACTCTAGATGGCTGCCTCTGCTGCACTTATCTGTCTGCAAGGACTTTGAGAAGCCATCCCGCCAAGGTAAATGCCATTGGTGTTCCAGTAACCCAGAAACAGACACCTGAGGCTGCTCCCAAAGCAGCTCCTCCAAGAGCAGTGTAAACAGAAGCCAACTTAGTGTTAAAAGCAGCGTATCTTAGAAGAGAACATAGTGGTGCTCTATCAGAATGACGAAGTGAGATATTGACATCAACTAGCCTTATCTGACCCCAGATCATTTACCAAGGTCAGTAGCCCCAAGGGACAATTAAGGGCTAATGTTAAAAAGGCTGTGTTAGAAGTAATTTAAAAACTTCCTAATGTAGCACGGAAACCAAGGACAAGAGCATCTGTGGTAAATACACATTCCTGGCTTAGAAATGTAAAATGTGCGTACTCCATACACATGACTCAGCTCTGCTGGTGTTCTCTGGAGTACTGATGGTATGTGGTGGTTGCAAAGCAGGGCTGCTTTGAGGCCTTCTGTCTGCACGGAGCACGGACACTCTGGATTGTTGTTAAACATTTACATTATGCTGTAACTTGTATGGCACTTCTATAAAGAATATTTTTAAATGACACGCTCCTGGTTTGCCCTGAGAATGCTGGAAGAGCACTGAAGGGCGTGGGAGGTAGAGGGACAGGGCAGAGACACTGTGCTTAATGAAACTCATTTATGGTAAAAGATGCAACATATGATCTCCTAGCACAGATGCTGACAGACATATGGAGGAAAAGGTGCAGGATCCCGTTCATGCCCTTGGTCCAGTTGACCATGTCTCTTTGGAGACATGGAACACTGCTGGATGTGTTAGCCAGACCCCTTTGTACTTGGAGAACTAGGGTCACCATTCTGCCTTGGTCATCTGGGGAGGGGGGAGGAAGGAATTTGGAATGAAGGGGCTCCCTACTTCTTCCCCCACTCTCTCTCAGCACACCTGAGCTGGATAAACCAGAATCTAGTCTCATATATATAGTGAACCCACTTTTCAGAGATACCAGGTTTGCACAAACCTTGGGCATACAGGAGCTCCAGGCATATCAGGAGGTATAACTGCCTTTTAGTTTATTACAAGAGCTGCCTAAGTGTGTTGGGAATTGCTGAGTTGGCTGTGTGAGCATTTCTACAGACAAACATCCTGAGCCTTTTACCTGTGGTGCTACTGACAATGTGCTTAGTCCCAGTTTAAGCCAATTTTTAGCAGATTGCTATCAGATTCGTAGACTTGTTGGGATCCATGTCATTGTGCTCTTGTTCTGCATTAAAACATTGAACATTCATGTTCCATGTCTAAAAATGCCATACAGTCATGATATATGGTAGGAGAAGATAGACACAAAAGCCTTCTCTTGTATCTCTGACCATCTGTTGTGTAGTAGAAAACAAACCATTTTCCTTTTTAAAAAAATGTCCGAACCTAGCAGGCCTCTTCTGGGTAGAGGTGAAAGCACGGATTCATATGGAATCAGAATAGGGTCCATGTAAATATTCCAGTTAACTCATACTCCAAATCCTGGTTTGCGGATATTGAAAAATGGACTCCAGTTATCTTTATCTAATCTGTGTTTTTATGATTCCCTGATCACCCTGGTGTCTGGATGCTGGCCACCTTAGACTTTGTTATTTAGGTATCCTAGGAAAACCTCTCTATTGGGAGATTGAAAATAATGTGTCAATGCTCGGAAGATGTTGGAGTAGTTCTCTAGGGGTATGTTTACACTGTACTCTGAGGTGCAATTGCAGCTCATGTAGACATACTTGCTCTAGCTTTAGCCATGCCAGCATTGCCAAAAATAGCACTGTAGATATGGTGGCACAGACTTCTGTGCAGGCCGTACAAGCATGTACCTACTCACAATGTTAGTCTGCTCTGAAGCCCGCACCACCTCATCGATCTGCTATTGTTATTCATGCTAGCCTGGGTAAAGTTAGCCCGGGTATGTTTATCCAAGCTGCAATCTCACCTTGGATTTCAGTATAGTCATACCATCTGTCTAGATGCTATTTTGAGACTTCTGATATAGATGTAGGTCTTTAAAGACTCTGCTCAATATACTGTCAATATATT
This sequence comes from Trachemys scripta elegans, assembly GCF_013100865.1. Classification (NCBI taxonomy): domain Eukaryota; kingdom Metazoa; phylum Chordata; order Testudines; family Emydidae; genus Trachemys; species Trachemys scripta. The sequence goes on along the minus strand of NC_048312.1, from coordinate 2,725,184 downwards.
TATCTGTATAGATGGCATGGATTGTTGGTGAAAAATATTGAGGGGGGGACCTTTTCCAATATGCTTTTCTGAATTATTAATATTTTCAGGTATGCAATGAAATGTTTAGATAAGAAGAGGATCAAGATGAAGCAAGGAGAAACATTAGCCTTAAATGAAAGAATTATGCTGTCGCTAGTCAGTACTGGAGTAAGTATCCTGGAATTTTTTCTCCATTTTTTATAATTATTTTTTGCAAGTAGTATCAAAAATACTGTGTAGAATACATATTCCAATAATTCATTCATGTATGGTGTAGGGGAAGTCAAAGCAGATCAAAGGATAATGGTGTTAAGTGCCCAAAGGTCAAAAACAAAACCCGAAACCAAACAAAAATTAAATAATGATGATATCACCTAGTTCTTACATAGTGCTTTTCATCAATAGTTCTCAAAGTGCCGAACAATCTTCAATGTACTGATCCTCTCAAAACATTAAATTAGCTTGTCCAGTTTTTGTGTTATTGCTTACGTCTGTTGTTTTGATCCTTTGGCCCTAGAAGTAGAATTAACTGCCAAGTTTACGTAGGAAAGTTGTCTATGTGATATTTAGATCAGTTTTAAATCAAAAACTTCACAAACTTTGTATATAAAAGGAAACATTTCTGGTATTTATTCTACAATTCTGGAGTCTCACAGCTCATTCCATATAGGGACACTTGAGTTCTGTAGAAGAGACGTTCAAATGGAATCCACAGACTGAATGTTGCCCCAAGTGATTATAAAACAGACTGCGAAATGGTAGAGCCTCCAGAGTACAATAACCTCAGCTCTTGTCACCATGGTTACAGGGGATGTTAGTAGAAAGGTTAATTTTGCTCATGATGATTACTTTGTTCAAATGAGATTCACAGTGTCCATCTCAGTGTGAGCACATCCTTGTGGCCCAGCCCAGTTAAAGAATGAAAGGGATTGCGTATCATTTGGTTATAGACTCATTGGGTAATGCGGGTCTGCCTTGCTGCTTGGCAGATATTACAGAACTCCAAAACAAATACAGTAAAAGCTGTGTTCTCCGGCACTTTATCAAATGGAAAGCTCTATTAATTAGCATGTCTGATATCTCCCTATACGATCTAGTAACTGGAACTAGTATACTGCCCAGGAGGTTATGCAATTGCACATTCTGCACTGTACTTTTATGCAAAAGAGGCAGAAGACAAGTAAGCAAGTTGATATCAGGGATTTATTCAAAAAAGCAGCTTCCAGGGTGTGTCTGGGCTGAATCTGTAATGACCCTATCTCTCCTACACCTTCAACATCTACAGTGATAATTGATGTTGATAATGGTGACCCTGAGGCACTGCAAGATCCTGAAATGCCTTCTGAATCATCAAAGAAAGATTCAATTCTGTTCAGTCTAGTTTTAGTGTTAAGTGTATTTTTAGTGATCTGGGTGTATGCCATGCGCTGCCCATAGTGATATGTAGTGTCATAAGATAACCTACTGTATAGAAAACTTTACCTGTCTACACCTTAGTGCTTCAAAAAACTAACCCCTCTGCAGTGCAGTACTACTGCGGGATTGGTGAGTACCCCTATACTATTTTATACTTTATTCATTTTATTGTATTCTATTTCTTTGAAAATTGGTATTCCATTGGTAAGTATAACTCTTGGTTAACTGGAATTTTTGATTAACCGGCACCCTCCATTCACCCAACATGCTGGATAACAAAGCTTTTACTGTAGAAAGAATTTGCTGTCTTCTCAAAGAGAAGATATTCTGAATCTCAGTGAGATTACAAACATCTTACATTTTTGTCTCTGCATTCTCAGAAATGTTTAATGAGCATTCATTTCTTGTTGAATCTTGTTATTGTGACATGCTTAATGGTAATTTTTCTTTTAAATGCACACCAACTGTCCTCACCAACGGTCTGTGCTTGTGCATGCGGACCACGTGGCACCTGGGCTATCAGCCATGGAATCCACGCATGTAACAGAGGGTCCGCATGCTCTGCCTCCCACCAGCAGCTTGAAGGCTCTTCAAATTGTTTCTCTCTCTTGTCTCTGCAGCCTGTGGTGGTGATTTGGTGGGGTGGAGGGTATATTTCTCTAAGTGACAATCCCTTTCTCTCCACATGCCTTCATTCCACTCATTCACTCACTCATGCCCGTCACCCCAATTGGGGTATGGGTCACCAACCACAGATCTCCAGACTCCGCTATCCTGGGCCATTTGCTCTAGCTGGTTCCAGGGATAGCCCATTTTTATGCTATCAGCCTGAAGGTCGCATCGCCAGGTGTTTCTTGGACGGCCTCTTTTCCGCTTGTCCAGCTTGTGTCCATCTTGCTGCGACCTGCGCCGTCTTTCTTGACTCGTACATGGTCCTCACGTTCCATGTACCGATGGTAATCCTCCTAGTTGCAAGAAGGGTAATCGGCTTAGCGGCTTCCTCACGACTTTCACCACCCAGCGTCATGCGTCTTCGAGTTGAAGGCCCTTCTTTTTCCAGGCTAAAAGTCTCTGTTATCTCTATTGTTGGCGTTTTTGTAGCAAATTAATTCCACATGTCCTATATATTTATTCTTGCTCCTGTTTTTCTTCCTCACCCTGAGTCTTCAGAGAACCCAAAGAACTGTCCCCACAATAGGGCTGCTCACATCAAGGAAATTTACAAGATGCAAAATGGGTCTCTGGTCTAGGAAGTACAGCTTGCTCCCAGGCACCTGATTTTGAGGTATTGTTTGGCTCAGAGAGAGAGAGCCATCACATTGCCCTATAAGCACAGGCAAAACCAGTGATCGATACTGCTGAGAGGCACAGATAGGAGCGCCAGTCTACCTCAGACAGACTTGTGCTAACAATGGTAGTGTAGCTGCAGTAGCATGGGCAGCAGCACAGGGTAGCCTCCGCAGGCAGGGTGGTACTCGGGAATAAAAGGAAAAAAAAGAAAAATCGATTTGGTTCAGGGGGGGGCCCTAAAAAGCAAAAGCAGCTTCTTGTCATCTTTCTCTCTGCTATCTTCTTCTGTAGCAGTGCAAGCGCTCCTGACCATATGACCTTGAAGACTCTAACCCAGTTGATGGGGGAGATGTCCTTTTCTGAATATTTTGGTTTAGTAACTAAAAACACAATTTCTTCCTAGGATTTGAGTCAGAAACCTAATGCCTGGACGAAAGGGCTGGTCTCCCTCTGACCCTAGCTCAAGGAGATGTTCTCAGGGCAGAGTGGAACTCCCAGCATTGGATCAGAGGCACATATATGAGCCATGTGTTTTTACACGTTCCAGAAGGCCGACTCTGTCTTGTCCAAAATAGATGCAGCTGTTGCAGCAGAGGCCGAGGTGCCAGGCAGCAAAGCACACTTGGCTGGGAAGAGTTTACGTTTCACATTGAATATCTCCATACAGATTTTTGGCACTCTTCCGGGTTCCTCTCTGTACCCTTCATTTCGTGTGTGTTTTAATCACATGAGCAGCAAAAATGACCGGGCAAATAATGTGCGGTAACTGCTGCTTTATCGTGTCACTGTTACCTCGTGTCCCCACAGCTGGAACAATGTATTCGCCTCTTTTTCATCTGCTCTTTGGGGCAGGGATCAACTTTTTGTTATGGTCTGTGTAGTACTTAGCATGGTTGATCCCTGACCGGGTCCTTACATGATATAAAGATATTTTCAGTACAGGACTTTACATGTCTTTAGTCCTCCCAAAGATGATTTCTAAAACCTTTTACATTTACCCCCATAAATAGACTAGAGAGTTTTTAGAGCACGTCTTGACGTTTTATCTCAAACTTTTGTTTTATCTCAAACCATGTTCCTATGAACAGTCCTTGCACCATGTTTGTATGGGGCACAAGAGAAGGATAATCTGGTTCAATTAATACATTCCATGGTACAGTGGTCCTTTGTCTTGAGCAAGGTTTGTTTGAATATGTTAAAATCGACATTTTTATGAGCTTGATAAATGTAAGAATTGTACTGAATATTGGTCATTCACTCTTAGGCCTTGTCTACACTGCCACTTTACAGCGCTGCAGCTTTCTCGCTCGGGGGGTGAAAAAACACCCCCTAGAGCTCTGCAGGTTTCAGCGCTGTAAAGTGGCAGTGTAGACCGTGCACTAGCACTGGGAGCTGCGCTCCCCGCACTGGGAGCTACTCCCCGCATGGAGGTGGGTTTTTTAGCACCGGTGCCGCGATTACACAGCCATGTTAAAGTGCTTTAACGTTGCTAGTGAAGACTAGCCCTTAAACAAAATTGTGTGGCTTTGACTTTATTTTTCCACATTGTTTAATCTCACTGTGAACAGCTGAGTGGGCCGAACAATGAGGCAGATCAGAATTTCATTGCCCTCTGGTGATCAAGTGATCTCTTTTCAGCTCTCCCATCTGCTTTGGCTTACAAGTCACTGTTTTTCTCATCTGTCAGAACTTTTCAGGCAAAGTAAAATATCAGATAAAAAAAATAAATGTTGAAGTTTTGCAGGAAGGTGCTCATCTTGGAATTGAGTTTCTTCTTGGGGCCAGTTGCCTCCGTAAGTTGGGTCCTCTCAAAGCAGAATGGTTTGCACCTCTCTAGTGCGTTGTATCTAAGGAAGTCATACTCCTTCTCTTGCCTCTGTTTTGAGAGAGGGAGGCAGTCATTGACTCTAAGGGGTAATGCCTTTCCCTTACCACTGAACGGAATCAACATGTGGTTTGAAGTTAGAGCTGGAAAATTATGACTTGAAATAATGCTCAGTTGTTTTATCATGGAGAATAATTATCCTTTGGCACATTTACCAGGTGACGTGGTGGAGTCTCCATCACCTGCCGTTTTTAATCAAGTTGGTTATTTTTCTGAAGGGTATGCTCTAGCTCAGCCCGAACTTTTGTGGTTGATGCAGGAATCACGGGTAAAATTCTGTGGTCTGTTATGCAGGAGATCAGACTAGATGATCATAATGATCTTCTTGGGCCTTAAATCTGTGAATCTATGGCTTCGATTCTGAATGTCGATTAAGTTTTCTCAGAGCCACGTCTTCAAAAAGAAAATTTTCCACAAAACTGCTAACGATAGGATCTAATGCTCTGATATGACAAAAAAATCCATATACCTCCTTAGATGAGTGGCTAATGAAAGTTCACTTTTTCTATTAAGGATTAGCAACAGTTTCTGTAAGGTAGCTTCCTTTCAGTTCCTAGGAAGAGTTCTGTAAATTTGCTACACACTTTCCCTTGTAATTGAGCAGGTTAATGCAGGAAAAAATGTTGTGCCTTGCTTTGCTATTCTCTCCCTGCCCAACCAACACAGAACAAGTGTTTGACATAATTTTCTAGGTTAAAGTCAGAAGAGGAGAGAAAAAATTAATTCTTGTAGGTATTAGGGTGTTCTGAGCACACAAAATTAACTGCGCTTCTTTTGAAAATGGTCGGATAAGGTCATTTATAAGGGACTCTGTGATTGGAACATTAATTACCTTGAGCAGCACTTGTCTTTCCTGGTGGATAGGACATATGTGGTACACGGATAAATTGTGGAGCTGGAAGTTCATCTTAGAATCTCTTTACCTGTAAATCCAAAACCTTTATTAAGTAAAGGCAGTCAGGTACAGAGTGGATTCCTGGTCTAGAGAGAGAAAACACAGGACTGTGCATCAGTCACTTTAACTCCTTTTATTATTTGCATTGCCACTCACTATCTGCATGACCTGAGGCAGTCAATTCTTAATACATCTTGGTGCCTTGTTTTTTCTCATCTGTAAAATGGGGATAATACTGTACCTCACAGAGGTTTTCTGAATCTGAAGGTTTAAAAAGTGCACTGAGATCTTTAACAGGTGCTATGAAAGTGAAAAGTTTTATAAGTCAGAAAACCATGCCCAGTATTTGAGTTGAAGAAGAGCTTGTACAAAAAACCTGTTAAAATTGTTGTTTGTTTCACAATAGTAGATTTTCTACTAAAAAGATAGCAAATTGTCATCCAGACAGAATAGGTACTAGTTCAGTGGTCCCTCAGGTCTGTGTTAAAACACCATTCCCTCCCTTAACTTTCCTGTTTTAATAAGAACAAACTACATTCAATTGTAGCTTATCTTATTACATTTTCAAATATATTGATTTTAATTACAACACAGAATACAAAGTGTACAGTTCTCATTTTATATTTATTTTTGGTTACAAGTATTTGCACTGTAAAACCCCCCAAAAGAAATAGTATTTTTCAATTCACCTAATATAAGTAATGTAGTGCAATCTCTTTATCATGAAAGTTGAACTTACAGATGTAGAATTATGTAAAATAAAAAACTGCATTCAAAAATAAAACAATGTGAAATTTTAGAGCCTGCAAGTCCACTCAGTCCTACTTCTTGTTCAGCTAATCACTCAGACAAACAAGTTTGTTTACATTTTCAGAAGAAAATGCTGCCTGCTTCTTGTTTAGAATGTCACCTGAAAGTGAGAACAGGCGTTCTCACAGCACTGTTGTAACCGGTGTCACAAGATATTTACGTGCCAAATGTGCTAAAGATTCATATGTCCCTTCATTCATCAACCACCATTCCAGGGGGGATGCGTCCATGCTGATGACGGGTTCTGCTCGATAACAATCCAAAGCAGTGCGGACCGACGCATGTTCATTTTCATAATCTAAGTCAGATGCCACCAGCAGAAGATTTTCTTTTTTGGTGGTTCAGGTTCTGTAGTTTTCGCATCAGAGTGTTACTCTTTTAAGACTTCTGAAAGTATGCTCCACACCCCATCCCGATCAGATTTTGGAAGGCACTTCAGATTCTTAAACCTTGGGTCGAGTGCTGTAGTTATCTTTAGAAATCTCACATTGGAACCTTCTTTGCGTTTTGTCAAATCTGCAGTGAAAGTGTTCTGGGTCATCATCCAAGACTGCTATAACATGAAATATATGGCAGAATGTGAGTAAAACAAAGCGGGGGACATACAATTCTTCCCCAAGGAGTTCAGTCACAAATTTAATTCATGCATTATTTTTTTAATGAGCGTCATCAGCAAGGAAGCATGTCCTCTAGAATGGTGGCTGAAGCATGAAGGGGCATACAAATGTTTAGCATCTCTGGCACGTAAATACCTTGTGATGCCAGCTACAAAAGTGCCATGCAAATGCCTGTTCTCACTTTCTGGTTACATTGTAAATAAGAAGAGGGAAACATTATCTTGTGTAAACGTAAACAGACTTGTTTATCTTAGCGATTGGCTGAACAAGAAGTAGGACTGAGTGGACTCGTAGGCTCTGAAGTTTTACATTGGTTTGTTTTTGAGTTATGTAACAAAAATTCTACATTTGTAAGTTGCACTTTCACAACAAAGAGATTGCCCTACAGTACTTGTCTGAGGTGAATTGAAAAATACTATTTCTTTTGATTACAGTGCAAATATTTGTAATAAAAAATAAGATACACTTTGATTTCAATTACAACACAGAATACAATATATATGAAAATGTAGGAAAACATCCAAAACATTTAATACATTTCAGTTGGTATTCTATTGTTTAACAATGTAATTAAAACTGCGATTAATCGCGATTAATTTTTTTGAGTTAACTGTGATTAATCGACCTAGTTCCTAGTTATTGTAAGGCAACTGGGGAGCTGAGGGAAGTTTTACGTGACCACCAGAGGGCACCAAAATTCTAAATTGCCTGCTTTTTATGACTGTCAGAGCAGCCCAGCTGACTGGATTGAATTTCATCAATTTATAGAAACTTAATTTGCAGGTAAGGATAAAATTACCTGTTCTAATTATCAGAATTTCCCATATGAATTCATTCAAATGATTTAGTCTCTCGTCTGTTTCAATTGGCTAAACAGTATTCCTGTCTCCCACCTTTCTTTTCCATTCCCCAAGGGACCCTACTGGTTACTTCCTAGGCTCTTGCATAGCTTGTGAGCTTTCACATATTTTTTGTAATTATAAGTCTAGTGGGAACGTAGGTCACACTTCCTCCTTCTGTAGCAATGTTGGAACACGTTCTGGGAGAGTGCTTCTTGGGGTTGCAAATCTTCAGAAGAGAATCGTGTCACTAGTTGCAGTGTTTGATTTCCTATATTCATTTTGTATATTTATTTTGAAAACAAGAAAATATTAGCATTTGCCAAACTGCATATGGAGTACATCAAAGTGTATAGATAGAAAACAGAAATCATTTTAGAAGATATCTTAATGTAACAAGGGCACTGCATATCATGTGAGGTAAACTCTTCATTGATTTCCTTTACAGGACTGCCCTTTTATAGTGTGTATGACCTATGCCTTCCACACCCCTGACAAACTCTGCTTCATCCTGGACCTGATGAATGGTAAGCAAAGTTAATGAAAAGAACCATTCTGGTAATGGTGAAGGATGCGACGGGGCTCACGGAGAGCTTGGTAGAAGAGGGGAGGAAGGAAGGTGAAGAGCCAGAGAAAATACTGAGATTGTGAGCCTGTGAGAAATGGGAGCACAATGGAGAAATAGAAGGGAAGAAATGGAAAAGGTTTAGAAAGAGATTGAAAATGTCTAATTTAGATCACTTTAGGATCTGAGAGGCAGCCATAGATACAAGAGGAGAGAAAAGGGGGAGGTAGGTTGGGAAATTCTGGAAATAAAGGTGGCAGTTGATAAGGTCTCCTTGAGATAGCATGCAGGAGGTTGGATGTAGAACTCAAGGATGACAACCGAGAACATGGAGAGGCACCCAAGAAAATAATGAAGGAACTGTCAAGAAAGCTGGAGGAGAATGAGGAAAGCAGAGTCATGCAAGCCTTAGAATAAAAGTGAAGTTGAGACACAGAGAAAGGGATCCACAGTGTCCAAGGCAGAAGATCTTGCAAGTTAGTGGTCTAGTCATTCTAGATGATCACAGTTGGCCCTTCTGGCCTTGCAATCTATGATTCAGTGACAATAGTTATGGCTCATTATTTTAAATCTGACGTTCCTTAGCAGTTTGGGGGACTGCTTTTTGACCCTGATTCGGCAGTGAGATGCCTTCAGTTGCTAGGGTGCACCCTGGCGCGTTGCTCTGTAATTTAAGGATCAGATCATGTAAACAATTAAGAATGTCTGTAACTGTATGCATATGAGTAATCTCATTGAAGTCAGAATGGTAGTTGATTATTCAGATTGTCCTAAAAATTATTTTGGGACAGTTCTCTGGCCTATGTTATACAGGAGGTCATTCTAGATGATCACAGTTGGCCCTTCTGGCCTTGCAATCTATGATTCCGTGAAAATAGTTATGGCTCATTATTTTAAATCTGTAGTTTGATCCTGAACAGTTCTATACAAATATTCAACCTCTTGTAGTTGTGATTAGTTAGATAAGTCACCTTGTGTTGTCTGTTCCCTGACTGGATGAATGTGCAAGCACTTCCAGCATGAATATTTCCATGTGCAAATAGAGAATTGAATTTCTTTGCAAACCCACATATGTGACTTGGAAATTCACTGCAAGTGACACTTAATTTCTGGAGTGTTCACTAAAAGCAGTCACTAAAGAGGAGCAAACGGGTGATATGAATTCATGTTTAAAATAAAGTGATATTTGCTGATTATTTGTAGAGTATCTACTTGGCTTTATTAATTTCTTGGAGTATTGCCAACATGTACGCTCAAATGCATGAAAGCATCCCCTGCAAGTGCCTAAGTACGTGAATCCAAGCTCCTTCCTGTCACACAAGTTGACGGAACTACAAATTAGTAGACTTTTATCTTCCTCCTTACATAGCTCTGTATAGTACAGCTTTCCACTTGCCAATGTAACAGGACTTTACTATTCCCTGTTTTATGAATTACATCCCATTTTTTCTAATTCTAGGAGGAGATTTGCACTACCATCTCTCACAGCACGGGGTGTTTTCTGAGAAGGAGATGAGGTTTTATGCTACTGAAATCATCCTTGGCTTAGAACACATGCACAATCGATTTGTTGTATACAGAGACTTGAAGGTAACCCTTTTATTTACACAGCTAGTTATAGGATAGTGATGAACAATCTAGGTAGGGTTACCATATGTCCTTATTTTCCCAGACATGTCTGGCTTTTTAGTTGTTAATTGCAGTCCGGGAGGATTTTTTAAATATATAAAAACGTCCGGAAAATACGGACGTATGATAACCCTACCCACTGCCCCTCTCTCCTCTTGGGGTGTCAGCTCGCTGCAGCCTGCGGATTGCAACCTCTCCTCCCCTCCCCCCAATGCTGCTGCAACCCCGCGCCCCATGGCTAGGAGCGGTGATGTCTCTGCAGCCAGCTGCGGGTGTGGGGGGACCCGGGGCTGCTTCTCCCTCCTCCAAGCATCCCCCACGGCTCTGGCAGAGTCTCAGTCTTCCCCCTCTGCCCTGGCTGTGCAAGGAGCCCCCTCGCCAGTGGTCTGTGCAGCCGCGGCTGCCTCCTCTAGGAAGAGCCGAGAGCAGTGAGAGCCGGGAAAGTTGGAGCCTGGGGAGGAGGCGGCTGTTTCGGGTGGCTGGGAGGGAGGGGGGAGGAGGGGGAATGTGGTGCACTCAGGGGAGGAGGCAGGACCGGTGCAGGGATTTGGGGAAGGGGTTGGAATGGGGGTGGGGACTTTGGGGAAGGGGTTGGAATGCGGGCGGGGAAGGGGTGGAGTTGGGGTGGGGCCGGGGGCTCGTGGAGTGTCCTCTTTTATCAATGTTCAAATGTGGTAACCCAAAACCTAGGGAATATAAGAAACTGAATGAAAACCCTTTTTGTATCCAGAATCATTTCTGTCACCAAATGTTGGGAGAATGCTGATTACTTCTTTCAAAGTTTGTTTTGAATTTTCTAAAAAACTGTTTCACATAAATGATTATAATGCATTACAATGAAGAGTAAGTTTCTGTTAGGTATCAACCATATAAGAACTTCTGATAGAAAGGAAAAGAAGGGAAATCGCAAGAAGAAAGGCACATGGTCAGTAGAGCCCTGCACGGATACAAAATTTGTATCTGCATCCAATCAGCGATCTGCTAACATGATATAAAGCGGAGATCCACAGATTTGCAGGGCTCTGATGGTCAGCCTTGAGGGAATATGTTTGTGTCTTGGGGGAGGGGAGGTGGGGAATTGCCTGAATACCAGCTCATAGTATAAACACGTCTCAAGGGGATACAGTGGGATCTAAAATAGCCTATTTACAGTTTGAGAAGGCAGAGGATCAGCAGAATGCCCTAGGCATTACTTAAGACTTTAGGCCCTTGTCTTTGCACCCTGGAGTGAATTTCACCTTAAAGTTATAACCTGGGATTTAATTAGTAGTTAAGAAAAGAGAGTAATAGGTTAGTTCTTTCTGGTGTCTTTTTCACCCAGAGGTTTATTAATATGTAGTATAGGGGATCCAGTGATCTTGTGGGAGCTGATAATGTAAGGGAGTTAAAGCTCAATATGAGGTGTATTTAAGGAGTAATTCCATGAGAGAATACGTGCAGAAAAGAAGAGGTTCCCGCTGCGTTAGCATTTCATGGATCAGGTGACCTATTGTCCTTCCCATTTGAAGACTTGTATATTTTAATTCTAATTCTGAATCTTACTGTTTTCAAAATGTTTTGCTGGAAAATGAGTAGCTGGCTATACAGAAGAGAAATAGCCTTTTAAGGATAAACCCTTCTGACAGGCACAACTCCTCATTGTCTTTCAAAGTATTAGACAGAGAAAGAGGTTAACATCCTTGTGTTTTGTATTTTACTCTTTCTGTAACATGTACATACATTCTTTTTGGACCATAGAGATCCCAGGTTCCACAAGTTTCTGAGGCCCACAGGAATTCTCATAAAAAGGAAACAAAATTACCAAGTTTCCATCTGGGTTCCTGCAAAACAGAATGTTACCAGTGTTGGCAAACCCTAGATAGCAAGATAGATAATACTTATTATCAAATTGGAATAGTAGAAGGCTCCCCTTGAATTCAGCCAGTTCTGGTCTGTGAGGTCTTCACTCATAAAACCCTAGCAGTTTTTGGAGACCCTGTACTAAGAGTTTTCTAAAACTTCCTCACCACCCCTAAAAACAAGTTGAAAAATTATTTCTTCTACTTCCTGCTGCTAACTTGTTTCTATCTAATCTATTTAGGTACTCTGATGGCCTCCATCACTGTTGTATCTGGAACTTGCTAGTACTACATGTTCTAAAGACTGTATTTAAAATTGCCAATTGGGATGTTCTCCTGGACAAAAGAAACCCTAGAGAGACAAGGTGGGTGAGGTAATATCTTTTTTATTGGACCAACTGAAGAATAGCTCTGTGTAAGCTTGAAAGCTTTTTGTGCTCACCAACAGAAGTTGATCCAATAAAAGATATTACCTCACCCACCTTGTCTCTCTAATATCCTGGGACCAACACAGTTACAACAACACTGCATAAAAGAAATCCTTTCAGATGGAAAAGCTTTGTAGATGACTCAATATCCACTGCAGTACCCACTGTTTAGCAGTGCTTTGCAGATAACTTCGCAATCAAATGCTGTTTACTGCTTCAGAAGAAAACAGCTATGGAAATGATGTAGCTTCATATCAATATTAATACTGTTAACCAAATAAAGTGAAAGTTAATATAGATGAATTAAGACTCAGTACAATTTAGTTTGGTTTAAATGTTGGCTGTAAATTTTATTAATCAGATTAAATAACTCAGGAAAATCTTTCCCTGGTTACTTGGCAATAAATCCTGTCCATCATGTTCACCTTTCAACCTATATTAATGATTATGTTCACGTAGTGAATGTATTAGTTTGTGGGAACAACGAGAGGGGGAGGTAAGCGATGGAAGGCTGATGGGGAGGAGTGGGTCTTGAGGGCGTGTCTCATTAACAACCACAAGGCTGAAGGAGTGAGACAAAGAGACCAAAAGGAGTGACAAGATGTACTGTATAGAGACTGAAAAATGTAGAGTGCAGGTATGGAAGTAGGGGGACAGAAGATGTAGGCATGGGCACGTCTGTGCAGGGCCCAAATGGAATGCGAAATCCACATCTTCAAGTCAAGTTAGTTTTAATTCTGTCATGTACCTCTCTAATGGGTCTCACTCACCACTGGGAGGTCGCCTCGTGGCTGAGATTGGGGATCAGCACTCACCTGGTCTGGTGCCCCCTCCTTCGATTGCTTGCCCCATGGTATCTCTCTCTCTGGGTTTAGGATGCTTCCTTTTCGTGGCCAGGTCACTCTAGTACACCCCTTCCAGGGAATCAAAGTCCGATTGGACATACTGTCTACCTGCAGTCTCAGACAGTCTTCCAAGTCTGTGCCTCTTTTCCTGTGGCCGATAGGGGAACCTGGGCCCGTCTACTACTCCAGGTTCCAGTCTAGGGACTCTGTGCTCAGTCTGTTCAAATTCTGACCTTGTTGCTGTTTCCTTGTGCTCTTTCCTGTCTCTCTTCTCTGTCTTCTGGCTTACCTTTGGTTTCCACTGGAGCTTTCTCCAGTCCCCATGGCTTTCACCCCTCTCCGCTTCTTACCACAGTCTGTTGTCCAACTTAGGATCCCAGGACTTACTTTCCCCCCTATAACGCCTCCTTGTACCTAGTCAAATCACCTCCACTCTAGGTGGGAACTTCAGAGCTCCTCCCTGCAGCCTTTCTCTTACCACCAACTACCTTCTATAATCCCAGATCTTCCCCTGGCTGGGCTTCATTAGCCATTAGGCTGTATCAGTCCCTGGCTCTCCCTCAGATGCAGCCTGTAAGGTTAATTGGCCTATTTTACCTCATTAGGCTATGGGGAGGGGGAGTAGACACCCCATAACAGCCTCATGTTTCAAACCTGGTTTGTTTTCTTGCCTTGTGTAACCTTTGAGGTTTTCCTTATTCGTAGAATGTTGGTACAGTATAAAGGCCAACCCAAACTCATGTATAATCATGCCTTGATTGTACAAAACTGCTTGGTACTTATTTTGTATAGAGTTAGTAACAACAGAAATTGTCATAGACTAGAGGTGCATAGAAGTCAGGTTTGTTGCTTTGTGAAATTGTCCTAGTGATCAAAGGCTTGTATTTTTCAGTTGCCAGTAACACTTCTCTCTTTGTGTGCTTCTAGCCTGCAAACATCCTGTTGGATGAGCACGGACACGTAAGGATATCAGACCTTGGTCTTGCTTGTGATTTTTCCAAAAAGAAACCACATGCTAGTGTGTAAGTATTGCATGAACGCTGATATATTTAGTTATACGAACTACAAATCCTTTGCCCTGTTTTAAGTTTGATTTCACGTTGCTAAACCTCTATTCTTAATCTTATATATTTTTGTCTTTTAAACTGCTCATTTTCTCTCCCAGAGAACTTTGCTATTGAAAGGAAATCACAAGAGTGCTTAGGAACACTGTTCCGCTAGCGTGCAGGTCACCATCTTGAAATAGATCATGTACTTGAGTGTGCCTTTTTAAAGCAGCTATGTACATGCCCATGTATCCTTATTGATTTCAATGGGTAACCTTTTAAACTTATTTTTCATATTAATTTTGTATTTAGTGCCATGGGTGTGATGGCACTTCATGCATCTATAAGAAAACACTCTGAGGGTTATAGTAATTATAATATAAAGGTATTTCTTTGGTCAGAATTTGGACAGATGAGAGTGACAGGTTATCAAAATTAAGGTATTTCATGTATTGACATTTGGGCTCTGGGACAGTTATTAAGTTTACAGGAGTTTGAGCAGTGGAACACACATTTTGAATCTTTGATTTATCTTGGACTATCAGAGGACAGTTGCTTTTCTGCTCTGTTACTTGATGTATCTGTGTATGAAGCCAAAAACTGCATTTATGTTCTTTGAAGGTATTGCAAGAGAAGGTTCATATAGAATGCTAGAGAGATATTGACAAAATGGATGGAATTCAGAGACAAGCAATAGACTTGATCTGAGGCAGGAGAGACTGATTTAGGTAGAAAGATTAAAAGAGCTAAATTTGTACAGCTTGGCAAAGTGGTAGAAAAGAGGAACATAATAGTTTTACAAATAACACAGTAAATGAGGGTTTCATAGCCTACATATATTTTGAAAGGCTTAAGAAAGAAGGCCAGAAAAGAATTATTTGGGTGGTACAAACTAGGCGTAATGGGTTAAAACGAGGAAAAAATATGGCTGAATATAGAGATCAACTTTCTCCTAGTAAGCTCTATTTGACTGAACAGTAGTCTTCCCGGGGAAGGGGTGGAAGCCCTGTTGCTTTAGACACTGAAAGCTCTAGAAAATGTTCTGTAGGGAGCAATCCTGCTTTGGCTGGGAGAGAGACTAGATGACCTATTAATTCTCTTCCATCTCTAATTTCTAACATCCTGTGCAGTTGTAACAGCTGATGTGTAGGCATAGACTGGAAGATGACCCATGATTTCGTGATGATTCAATGTTCAGAGTAAATAAGAACTCTGCTTGATTTGAAGCACCAGATTGGATAATTAAAACAAAGTGGTGGCCTTTCGGAAATGAACTAAAATTCAGGGTTTATTGTGCTCTTATATATGTGTGTCCATATTTTTGCTAGTGTTGTTTGGGCCAAATTGTGATCCCATTTGCACCCACTGGCTTCAGTGGAATTACAGAGGTGTAATTGAACTCTGATTTTTGTGTGTGTGGGGGCAGTTATCATATTTTTTGTGGCACTCTGTACTCTTAGGGCCAGATTCATCCCTGGTATGACTACAGTGGATTTGCACAAAGGATGAATTTGGTCCCTCATGCTTAAAACGATTGGCCATTCACTAAAGTCCAGGAAAAAGTTACAGATTGGAATCATGTATAGGATATAGGCAGCACACTGGGGCCAAATTCTGGCTGTGAGTGACAAGGAGGGAATTCCCCTGAAGTAGGTGAATTTTCTGCTGGTCTAAAGCTGGTGGGTAGAGCTTCCGTGCCAGCTGCCCTCGTCCGTTATCCTGGTATCGGGGAGGTATGTGAGAGAACTGGAGTGTGGAGGGGGCATGGTGGAGCAGAGCTCATTTCACCAGTCATAGACCTGCATCATGAGTTACAGCGGCCTCCACCTGTCCTAACTCTCATCAGGGCCAGAGCTTGTGCCTCCATGGCTTAACAGAAAATGGAAATCCAAATGGGTGTAAGTGTGGCCAAAGTGACTTCAATTTAAAATGACTGTGAGAAGTCACCCTGTTCTAGGTAGACTTTCTTGTTGGGATAGTGCATGATTTCTTAAGAGGTTAATTTTGTTTTGTACTCAAGATTCTGTTGACCTCCCTCCCCTATCTCTCCCTCCTCCCCCGTTTCCGCCAGTGGTACCCACGGATACATGGCTCCCGAGGTGCTCCAGAAAGGAACAGCATACGATAGCAGCGCAGACTGGTTCTCTTTAGGCTGTATGCTTTTCAAACTTCTGAGAGGGTGAGTGAAATCTCTTGCCTTTTTAATATGGGTGCGTTTATGTTCTGTCTATAAACTAGTAATATGCATTCTGTTAGTTATTTCATACCGTGTATCCTGCAGTCCCTCCTACTCACCCCAGCTCTGCACAAAGAAATCACATTCTGGCATTTCCAAGTTCCTTCTGCCTCACAGTATTTCTGCTTTTCGTAGTGGCTACAAATATTGCACTGTGGGAGAACAGGTCAGGTTCTTATTGGCTCCTCCGACATAATCACTTCAAAAGACTGACTTTTACCGCTAGACCTACAGGCACTAGCTTCCTCAGTAAAATATTTTCTCCATCATTTTCTTAAGGGGGGACTGAAATTAAAAAATATAATAAGCTTTACAATTTAGAATGTTTTAACTCCTCCTTTTGGGTGTCTGGAGCATCTTGTCTTAGGTGTGTCTACTTATTTGTTGAAGAAGTGGGTCTTCAGGAGGGATTGTAGTGCAGTTGGCCCCCCACTGCACTAAAGGGTATTACTGGCATAAAAGTCCCACGTAGTGGAAGAGAATAGGTATCTATAAGCCATATTCAGTGCTTGATCTATATGTGAAACTCTCATTGACATCAGTGTGACTTCGACATGTGGAACAAAGCTGGAGTTATCTACCTGAGCTCTCGCTAGTCATGGCTCCTTGAAGCCATTTGAAGCTTATGCATTTGCTTGAAAATACCTAGTCTCAGCTGGGTCTAAAATTGCAGATTAACAAAAAAAAAAAAAAAAAAAAAAAATGCTTGATGCTGAAAGCTACAGTAAACCAAAACAAATAAAAGGTAGAGAGACAAATGCTAGAATCATACGTCGTGGTAGGCCTAAAATTATAATAATATAATACAATCGTCCACATAACATGAGCACATTTGTGCCTGGGTATAAATATAAACAATTTCAAAACTATTCTTTGCACATATTATGTTATATTGGTGCTCTTCAAATGTTTCTCTTTAGTGCTGTTTCACTGGATGAAAAACAATCTAAATTTATGATGTGAAATTATTCTATTCTTTTAAACAAGTGATGGATTTTTTTACAGGTAGCGCATCTTGATAACTGTTTGTTTTCTAAAATGTTTTTATCAGAGTAATTTCTGCTGTTCTTTTATGTATTGTATTTTCACTAGCATCTCTACAGCTCTTATTAGTTATTTGAGATTTAATGTAATAATTTGTATAAGTGAAATTATACCATGTTTTTATATTAGTCTTAAATGCCAGATGGAAATGATCTAATAAACAAAAGGGTTATAATATAAAAGTAAGTTTATTAGGAAAAGAAGTAAATTGATTTGGTACAGCGTTGAAAAAGCATGGGTCCTTCAGCACATCAAAAATAGAGAAAGAAAAAGAACTGGGTTGATGTAGAACAAATTATAGGTCAGTCCTTAACTTTAAAGTAGCATAAGTAATAAGTATTGTTAGCTATTGAGAGCCTATTGTGTGCTCTTCCTTGTAAGTAGTTACAGATTTTTAGTAATGGTGGGGTAATGATTTGGTCAGTAGCGAAGGGTCAAAATGTTTAGGAAAGATTGGCTGTTTCTGAACAGCTTGGTGCTCATCCATTTCTGGCTAGAAATGGATATTTTACTACTTGTGCACCACTTTACTGACAATTGTTGCGTATTTTAAATGACATAATGTTGCTGTACTTTAGAAAGACTACTAAGGCATTAGTGGACTTCAGGTAGTGCTTTAGACTTTTACTTGTGGGTGAGAGTACCTCGCTGTGCTTTTTTCTGTAGCATCACATTAATTTTTCACATCTGTAGATTTTAGATAAATGCATCCTTTGCTTGGGTGCATTTGAAGGCAGAATTTGTCCTTGAATCATATCTGAGGGCAAAAACATCTTCCTCTCTCCTTTGTGAAATGTTCCTTTATCAATAAACATCTGTGTCTACTTAGGTTTTATAAACACATCAGTGTTCATCTCAGACATTAATAAACTGTAATTAGATGAAATAATCCATCTTTGAGGCTGTCAGGGTCCACTGGTATTTGTTCAAGAATATTTATCATATGTTAGATTTTCCATTGGCCTTGTCAAATTGGTTGGATGTGCTAGCAGTAATAATTAGTAATGAGCTCTTACATAGCACTTTTGCCTATGGAGCACAGAGCACTTTACAAGCAAGGTAAGTGCATAGTTCTGAATATCAGACATAAGGCCCACATTAGTAGTTCATTGCTGACCCAATTTTATGTAGGTAAATAGACAGAATTAAAAAGTTGTATAGATATAACCATATAGGAGACCTTCTATAGCCAACCACATTCATTTATTGGCAAAGCCTTCTTGTTGCTTCATCTAAGGCCACATTTAATCCTTCAAACTCCAGTCATCATACCTGACACAGCAGAGCATCATGGAAGCATAACACAGTCTTCCCTCCATCAAATCCATGCTGAAGAAATCTCTTCAGGATAACAGGAGAAACAAACACCTAAACAAGCCAATAGGGGCTATGTCACAGTGTGATGGACTCCTAGTGGTAGCACTAAACACAAAGGACATTATCATTTTTAATCATAAAACCATAGAACTGTAAGGGACCTCGAGTTTGAAGAATGTGACTAACAGGATACTACACTCTTTTCTGGGGTTGCCACAGCTGAAATAAGCAGATATGTTATGGCTTTACATTTATTAGTGCATTTTCTTATTTCTACAGTCACAGTCCTTTCAGACAGCACAAAACCAAAGATAAGCATGAGATCGACCGGATGACGCTCACCGTGGTAAGGATTCTAATGATCTTTTGATTTAAGCTTTTCATGCTTAGCTAATTACATGTCCTTTAAGAAGTTCTGTACATCACTTCTTTCTGAGAAACAACTTTATTCTGAATGTGTCCGTGCAGGAACTGTGCTGCTAAACTCTTCCTAGGATAAGTTACCTTTCAAATGTGGTGGTGTCTCAGATTGAACTAGTTCCAAGAATTCATGTCATAATACTTTTTTTATTCCTCAGAATGTGGAGTTACCAGATTCATTTTCCCCTGAACTAAAGTCCCTTTTGGAAGGGCTTCTGCAACGTGATGTTAGCAAGAGGCTTGGCTGTCAGGGTAGCAGGTAGGATTTAGCTTCTCCATTAAGCAAAGCCTGCATATATCTCCTTTCCTTTAAATGAGGAATCTATTTTATTTTAGGTCAGAATCTGCTTCCTATCGCTGTAACATGTTAATGTTGGAAAGAAAGCATTAAAGTTTAATGCAGGGTCTGTTCAACTTGCTTTTGATTATTGGTAGGTTGGGAAATCTCTCTTTTATGAGGGACACTTAGCCAGGAATTATTTCGAAGTTGGTTCTAAGCATTTTTAGGTTTTGTTGTTGGCATTTTAACTATTTTATTTTATTATCTATGTTACATATTTTTGGTTGCTCTGTAGTTTTCCTGCTCTGTGCTTTTTGATACAGACATTTTGATTACCAGGATTATAGTGCATATTTTAAATTGTGTGTTGTTGTTATTAAAAAGTCAGCAGTTGCGACTGTTCCCATATGGTGGCATTTGAGATTTTCATAGCTTTCCAATCTTCTGAAAAGAGGACGTTTGATAACTGTTGACAAATGCTGATTTATTTTAAATTACTTTTACCTTATTCCAAGCAGTCCTGTAGCCCCTGATTTTAAATGAGTTAATTGTAAGTACAGTCATATCACTTAGATGTCCAACTGCCTGATTTGCAGATATTACAGTAGAACCTCAGAGTTACAAACACCTCGGGAATGGAGGCTGTTTGTAACTCTGGAATATTCATAACTCTGAACAAAACATTATGGTTATTCTTTCAAAAGTTTACAACTGAACATTGACTTAACACAGCTTTGAAACTTTACTATGCAGAAGAAAAATGCTGCTTTTTAACAAGTACAGAAACAGTTTCCTTACTTTGTCAAATCTGTTTTTAAACTTCCCTTTATTTTTTAGTATTTTACGCTTAACACAGTACTGTACGGTATTTGCTTTTTTTTGTCTCTGCTGCTGCCTGATTGCGTACTTCATAACTCTGGCGTTTGTAGCTCTGAGGTTCTACTGTACCATGAAAGTTGACATCAAAGGGCTCTGAACAGCATTCACAAAAGTAGAGTTTCATGCTCCCAATATGTTGGTAATTGTTGTCTTAAAGTAGAAACAACATACATTGAGTAGTGTAGGACATAGTATTTGGGGATCATTTTCCAGGTACTGTTAACAGAATGGTGTTGTGTGCTATTTAAGATAGTAATATGCAGTAGAAAGTGAGTGTGGGTGCTTGTCTGAAAGTATTGGTTTAGGTAGAAGAATTTTTCCACAGTGGGGTTCTTAAACATAACTTGAAAAGCCTCTGCATTTTGTTATGTTAAATTTTTTTTTGCAGCGCGCAAGAAATAAAAGAGCATCATTTTTTCAAAGGGATTGACTGGCAGCAAGTCTACTTACAAAAGGTATACATAAAAATGTAACCTTACCTCTTGCTATAAAGCAGTAAAACTTAAGCAGGGTGGGGTAACAGCAAATTTAGGTCCTTATTCTCCCTTCCTTGCCAAGTGTATATGCGCATAGTAAGCACAAAGTAGATGTAAAATGCTATCACCAGTGTGAGTGAGTGAAGAATTCTCATCTGTAGCATTGTACAGATGTGTAAGTTCAAATGATTGCACAACGTGCCAGGCAGGGGAGAATCTAGGCCTTCAATCTTTTATATGGTTCTTCTGTATGACTGTATATAAATAACAAAAATAAAGCTCTTTCAAGTGCCTTGGGAAGACCTTTCAGTAAAGGAATGCATACTTAAGCCTAGTTTCATTGCAATACATTGTTTAATCTGTAGGAATACCTTGCATTTTGTTTGGCAACAAGATAAAGGGCATGTATAAACAGAGAATGGATTGAAATCATGACACTAATTGTTCGGCTATGTAACTAGACTGCCCTGCCTTTGATTTCCAGTATCCTCCTCCACTAATTCCTCCCCGGGGAGAAGTAAATGCAGCAGATGCTTTTGATATTGGCTCCTTCGATGAAGAGGACACTAAAGGCATTAAGGTACATGTGCAATATTTTTCCTTCAGCCGTTGTTTCCTTTACACTTTTAGATGAAAGATTCTGAATGGCACTTTCAGGTCCCAGTCATGTGCATGCTTAACTTTAAGTGTGTAGATAGTGTCATTTACTTCAGATGGATTATTCACCGCTTAAATTTATGCACATATGGAGGTGTTTGCAGGTTTGGGATCATAACAAGTAGAACAAGGTATAGCGAATGTCAAGTGTTTATATCTTGTGTGTGTTTAAAATGATAGTTTGACTGAAATTTGGCATACATACTGTCACAGAGCCCCAGGATCTAGGCTATACCCCAGCTTTTAAACAACTCCTTGGAGGTACCCCTTAGCATGCCAGACCCCAAGGGGGGCCCACTCTTCCTTAAGGATAGGCCATTTGCTTCAATACCTTTGAGCCTGAGCCTGTGGGCTCCAGCACTCCTGTTTCATACCGTGAGCTCTGCCCAGCAAATCCAACTGAGGCTAAGTCTACAGGTCAAAATTAAGTCAACCTAAGTTACATTGCAGTACAGCCACTGCAGTAATAAAATTGCTTTTGCATGTCTCTACTACGCTCCTTGTGTCGGCGGTGCATAGCCTCACCAGGAGCGCTTGCACCTGTTTTAGTGTAGACACTTACAGAGTTAGGTCAGCATAAGCTGCATGATGTCGACCTAATTCTGTAATGTAGACCAGGCCTTGAGAGCCTCCTGTTCAAAGATTTTTTTTGCCCTCTTCAGAGATCAGTGCCCTTCAGCAAGTATTTGCAGTGTCACCAGGCAGCTTTTATCAAACAGAGTAGGGTTCATTAGTCATCTGGAACACAGCATTGCAAAGTCCTTAAGTTGGCATAGAGAATCAAAGGTTAAGACATAGGCCTGGTTTACACTACAGAGTTAGGTCGACGTAAAGCAGCTTACATCGATCTGATTTGGTAAGCGTCTACACTAAAATGTTGTTCCCACCAATGTACCTCGCCCACCGCACTGACTTAATAACTCCACCTCTGCGAGAGGCGTAGTGCTTAGGTGGATGTAGTTAGGGCGAAACAGTGTCAGTGTAGACACTGCATTGCTTACACTGACTTGCTGCCTTTCAGAAGCCGTTCCACAATGCCCCACACTGGCATTAGATTGGTGAAGCGCTCCTGGTGAGGACATGCACTGCCAACACAAAGAGTATACTGTGGACATGCAAAAGCGATTTAATTACTGCAGTGGCTGTACATCGACATAACTTAGGTCAACTTAATTTTGTAGTGTAGACTTGCCCATCGTCTGTACTGGCCAACTCCAGGGCTCCACCCAGCAAAGCTGCTGTGGAAATCCATCTTGGCTCTCTGTCCTTTTATCTGTCAGTCCCAGAGGCCAGCTCTTGACACAGCTATTTGACACCTTCCCCCTTTATTCTCCAGCTCGGGGCCTTCTTGCAGAGAAGTGGGGGGAATCTCCTTTCTCTTAGCTGTTGGTTGCAAGTTGTGAATGTTCTGGCTGTTGGGGTTGCCATTATCTTTCAGGATCCTCCATTGGTATGGGTTGGTTTCAGCCAGTAACAACCATTCATACCACCCAGACAGTTACATGACACACACAGCTCAGGTCTCCTGCTGTGCCCAAGGAGCATTTTAACCCTTCTGCACCTACTGGGTAGCAGTCCATAGTCAAGTAAGTTTACTGCCGTTTATACCATTCCTAAAAATATTACAGAAAAATCCTACTTTTGTCACAGATATTATCAGGTGTAGGCAGTTTATTTTTACAAAGCAAGTGTTTGAGGTGGTTAGATTACTTTTGATTTAGAAATCATTCAGACAAAACCCTCCGTTTTACCATGATATTTTAGTCGTGCTACTGCCAAAACAACTTAAGTGAAAAGAAGTTTGCACACACTCAGTCGTCAGGGTGGATAAAACCAACATTTTGCAATGGGTAAAATATTTGTTTGACTTGTAGTGACTGAGTATGTACACTACTTTTTAATAAATATTGCCACCTGTTATATACTTAGGATGAAATTCTTCTCTCTGATAATCACTGTGGCAGTTCTTCAGTGGGTTATTCACATATAGATCTACCAGCAATATCAGTGTGAAATCAGTGCATCAAATGGGGGTAGACTATACAATAGAGGCCCCACAGGACAGATTAGAGGGAAAAGTTATTTTTGTAAGTACTACTACTTAGCATTTATATTACACATTACAACTTCACAGCATGTTGTGAACATTAATTAATCTTTTTGACACTCCTGTGAGGTAAGTAATTGTCATCCTTTTTTCTGCATGGGAAAATAAGGTAGATAGGATACGTGACTTGTCCAGGAACTAAGGGTATGTCTACACTGGCAAGTTTCTGCGCAACAAGTTATACCACTTCTATTAAAGCGCTGGAATTAAGCCTCTGTTGCGTGTCCACACTGTGTTCCTTGGGACAGTGGAGCGCAGCCACATTAGCGGCTCTTGCAATGGCAACGAGAGCAGTGCATTGTGGTAGCTGTCCCACTGTGCAACTGGCCGCAGAGTGCTTTGCGAAGGGTTTGCAATGCCTCATGGGGCAGGCACAGCATCACATGTTGCAGGTTTCCCAAACTCATTGCTCCATGGGCATCTTACTACCTTGCCAGCTGCTTTTCAACTGAAGTGTGTGTGGGGGGGGTGCAGGGGTGTGTGTGTGTGTGTGTATATGGGGGCGGAGAAGAAACAGTGTGTTTGGGGGACAGAGAGTGTGTCAGCATGCTGTCTTGTAAGTTCAGACAGCAGCAGGAAGCAACCAGTCCTGAGCCAGGGGGAAGGGGAAACCTGGACATCAGCCCCCGTCTCCCTCCCCAGCTCTCTGCATAGCAATCTGTCTCTCGCACGCACACACACACACACACCTCTGCCTCTGTGTTCAGCAGCACAAGCTTTCACATTAATGGTTTGCTTTGTCCCCCGGAGCAGATCAGCACAGCACACAACAGCTGTCAGAAGCGGAGCTTTGAAAGGGGAGGGGCACATGTCTCTAGGGCAGTCAAGTTCAAAACAATGAGCAGGGCGGCCACTTAAGGGATTATGGGACACTTCTGGAGGCCAGTTGATTGCTTTCTGTGCTGTAATGTGTTTACACTGTCAATACAGCTGGTTTTTTGCAAAGCTGCAACTGAGGAGTTTCTGCGCATTAAGTGGCTTGGCCGTGTGTACACCTTGGGAGTTACACCACAGAAAGCTGCTTTACTGCGCATAAACTTGCCTTAGAAGAATTTATTTTCAGAGCAGGGCTTTGAACACAGGAGTTTCTGGCTCTGAATGTTAAGACTTCTAGTCCATTCTCACTCTATAAATAACAAATCTATGAATACATTTCTCACTACCTATAGATTTATAATGAAAGTTTGTGCATTAATATCTATGATAGCATAAATATAGGGGAAATATTCCGTGGACAGAGACCTCATATGTAAGAATAAAATAATGATTAATGAGAGTTCGAATAAGGTAACTTTGTTTCAACAATAGTGTCTTATGTTCAAACTACTCCTGGACCCACTTGAACACTGATAGCAGGGTCATACTATATGTGAAGGGTTCAGTTCCATTGGATTGGATCTAAAGCAGCCACAAAACTGAAGTCTATTAATTTTCATGTTAACATTATTATTATTACACAAAACTATTGAAAAACAACATTAAAGGAAAGAAATCTAGAGCAATAGTTGCTACTCCATCCTTATCTTAGTTTCTTGTGCCCAGCTAACGTGGTATACAATATACTATTTCATCCTCTGTTCTGAAACCTGCTTAATACCTAGACAAAATGATTAACTTAGATTCTAAGGTATATCCCCATTATTATTTCAACATACTTTCTTTTATAGGTGAAACTTTATTTTTGTTATTATTGCAGGTATAACCAAGATATAATTACAGGTAGTGAGTCAGGAGAGAAAGAAATTACTCCAAACTCCCTAAACAGAAATATATTAACTACCCACAGTGACTAAAAAGGGGAACTTATCTGTCAATGTCACCCACTGCAATTACTAGCAGCTGGCATAAGACAGTTTTTAAATGTTGAGAAAGAAATACAAAGAACAGAAAATGTTCTTTTCACTAGTAAACACCACAGTGCCAGCTAACAGTAGGGTAATAAGTCTCTGATTTCTTGAAGCACAGGAATGCCTGACTGATAATCCCAAGCACCATTTTCTGGGGAGAAACTAGATTAAACTGCCTTCTTTAGCTATATTATGGAACTTAAATTCTCAGCAAGGTGTATACTTGTAATGCATGTTGTTGACTCATGACTTATTCTTTGTACAGGTTGCCCTTAAGGTACATTTATTTCCTCACTCATGAGTCTATGAGAGTTGCAGTGCACTGTGCAGTTTATGCTCAGGCTAAGATTTTATAATCCCTTTTGAGAGGATTGACTAATCCCCTACATCTGAATCAAATACAGAGGAAATTAGGGTTTTCATAAAACAGCACCAGCTTTCTCAGTTTGCTGGCAAGAAGGTGACAATTTTAGAGACTGAACTGCTCTACTTTCTTCTCCATTACCTATTTATCTTAGGGAAGATCCCAAAGGCCTCAATCAGAATCAGGGTCGCTTTGTGCTTCTTGCAAGAAGACATCTTCCCTGACCCAGAGATTACAAACCAAAGAGACACATGGTGAGGGAAAGGGATGCAGTTTAACAGCAAAGTGTTCAGGGAGGTGATAGGCAGGTGTCAGGTTAGGGTTTCTTTCCGCTTTAAATAAGTATCCGCAGTAACCCGTTTACTAAGCTATTGCTAGGTCCTTCTTTCATATCAGTTGTTATCCAGAGCCTGTTTTCTAAATTTGCTCAGTCTTCTTGATGGCTTTTTGTTTCATTCTTTCACACAGAATAATTGCACCTCTGGCCACCAGACTGGAAATAAGGCATACGTTTTGGACAGTGAGGGTGATTTAACCATTGGAACTATTTCATGCATTCCAAAGCCAGAAGGGATCATTGTGCTCTGATCTCTCCTGTATAAGAGAGGCCATAGAACTTCCCCAAAATAATTCCTGGAAACGTATCTTTTAATTCCTAGAGCATATCTTTTACCAAGGAGCATGGTGGATTGTCCATCACTGACCATTGTAAATCAAGATTGGGTGTTATTCTAAAAGGTCGACCCTAGGAACTATTGTGGGGCAGGCCTTTGGCCTGTGCTATACAGGAGGTCAGACTAGATGATCAGCGTCGTCCCTTCTGGTCTCGGAATCGATGAATCTATGGCCAACCTGCCACACTACAGTACTTCAGCTAAATCGTACTGCATGTGACTGAAATGATTTGGTTTTTCCTTTGTTTCATGGACAGATAGTTTGTACATGACTAATAATGGTCCAGCTGTTCTGTAGGAATTGTGTGTTTGGTTTCAGGGTGGTTGTGTTTTGGGGTTTGTTTGTTTTTTTTTTAAAGTAAAGCGAACAATAGTGTATCCCCCTCCTATGCCCAAGTTTCCTCTCACCCAAACTTCATCCAATTTTTGATTCTGGGGCTTTCAGTCTCACTCCTTAAGGCTTCTTTATAAGCCCCACTGTCTGCAGTCACCTCATTCAGCCTAAAATTCAGATTGGCACACGAGACATAACAGGGAAGGACCCGTAGGTCTGAGAAGCTCTGACCCCAGAGTTTCTGGCCTCTATACGGTCTGATCCCATCCCATTGAAAATGGTGGGAGGATGAATTAGGCCACTGGGGCCTAAACTGGGGAGTGGGGGCATAAAAAGGGAGTTGGTTTACTTTCCCGTTAGGAAGGCAAAGCTTGCATTTTATCTTGTTTCTCTGAAAGAAAGTCCAATTTTTCTGCAGGGTTAGAAAGCAATAGAGGAAAGAGAAAAGTATAAGAGTTTAGATATTGCGAGAAAAGGTATCACCAGAGACTAACCCTGAAACCCAAAATATAAATAACTTTATAGAGAAAAATGTGATCATTCTTAGCATTGTACCAAAAACTCTATGCCCAGTGCTGTCTGTCCTAAAGGTTGCTATACCAACCCACAGATGATCTTTTTTTCCAGAATCAAATAATTTCAGTTATGTTCAGTACAGTTCAGTTTAAGTACTGTAGTTAATGTGGGAAGAAAAAAGGGCAGTATGACATGAAGGCAGTCTGAAATCAGTAGCATACTCGACTATTTTAAAGGTGTATTTGTAAAGTTACCGTGGAAGCATGGAAAAGTATCTGTGTGAAAAATGCCTTTTCATATCAGCACAGTGACTCAAGGATCTGAAACTTGCTGCTTTTGGCAAACTGCAAGGATCTGGTTTTGCTGAGCTTCAGGAAGTAAGGCAAATGTGTCTGTTTGACCAACCTTTTACTTAGTGGGCTTGCCAGTGCAGCAAGTGGTGAGGATGAAATAATATTGATCATTTTTGTTTGAGTTATTGTAAGGCTCCCAGGTAATGCGCTACATTTACAACTATTTACATAATAAACTACACATTTTTCATCTTTGCCTTATGATATGTGGATTGAAATACATTGAAAAGTTAGTTAGTTCCCAAAAGAATGCTGTTTCTGAGAGCTGAAGCAGATTTAGTGGAGTCAATTGTTGCTAGAGAAGTAGGCAGAGGAACATATTATATAGTTAGAGATTTTTTGAACAGGGCAGCTAAGAAAAGTAAGCATTTCAGAAGTCCATCTTAAGGTGGCAATCAAAATTTTTATATCCTTTTTCAGGCAATGTACCACTTGTATAACTTACATCGTATTGCGGGTATAAGAGTTTTTGAGCAATGTCTAAAGAATAGCAAAAAATCCGGTGTCTGTATATTTATGATCTGAGATAAATGTCCATACTATAAAATAAGATGCTATCGCTTTAAATACACCAGAACTAGAAAACTGTGCAGTGCACTGTATAGCTTTGCTTTCTCGAGTTTGCACTACATGCAGAATTGGGAATCCGAGTCTACTTCACAGCGTCAATTTCATTCTCTTCTTTTTTTAAACTATAATTATTATTGCACTGGAATCATTGAATATGTTGATAATGGTAATAGAACTTATTAAAATCCTTTGTTTTATGATATTTTTCCCTCCTAGTTGGTTGATAGTGACCAAGAATTGTATAAGAACTTCCCCCTGGTAATATCGGAGCGTTGGCAGCAAGAAGTAGCAGAAACTGTTTATGATGCAGTAAATGCAGACACGGATAAAATTGAGGCCAGGAAGAGGGCTAAAAATAAACAACTTGGCCATGAGGAAGGTAATGTGTCCAGTGCACATCTTTTCACTCTTTAATGCTAGATAAGGTTATTAAATATGTTCCAACAGGTAATCTTTTATTTTATGTTGTTAATTACCTGTAATTCAGAGAGTTCATGCTTTAATGAGTCTTTTAGCTTTCATTTAATTCAGTCTGTATTTCTTAAAATACTTTGAGATATTGTATGATATATATATATCTCATAGAACTGGAAAGGACATCGAGTCCAGCCCCCTGCCTTCACTAGCGGGACCAAGTACTGATTTTTGCCCCAGATCCCTAAATGGCTCCCTCAAGGATTGAACTCACAACCCTGGGTTTAGCAGGCCAATGAAAAGTTTTAGAAAAGTTATGAATGAATCCTTTAAAGTCAAGAGGGATTACTGTATGGTGCATTTGGTTATCTGTAAGTTTCAGGTATCTTCAGTAATGTGTATCCAGGATTTGATTTTATGGAGAGGATAGCATCTGAATGAAAAAACGAGACCCATTGTATCAGATGTAATTCTTTTGAATAAGATATTGAATTATGTACTTGAGATCGGTGACAGTGTTGGGACCCTCTCTTCTTTGGTATGCGGTAGCCCTCTAGTGTGTTCATCACCTTAGTACAAGTTTGCATTGACCTACATCCTGTAGAATTCCATTGACTTCAGAGAGGCTCCATGAGTTTGTCAGTGCAGAATGAGCTCCTTCACTTCTTCCCTACCCCTCAATATGGTGTCCAGTTGTGGTAGTTTGAAGTGAGTCTGTATTTCTTCACAAATTCCCTCTCTCTTTTTTTTGGGAGGGGGCGGGGAATCTTTTGTTTTCTGATTGTTCTCTCATAGTATTTCCATATTTCATATAGTATTTTAAAACAATTGATAAATTATGGCATTGAAACATGGGCACACTTCAAAATGCAAACCAAGACATGGATAAGTTCATGGAGGAAAGGTCCATCAGTGGCTATTAACCAAGATGGTCCAGGATACAACCCCATGCTCTGGGTGTCCCTAAGCCTCTGACTGCCAGAACCTGGGAGTGGACCACAGGGGATGGATCACTCAATAATTGCCCTGTTCTGTTCATTCCCTCTGAAGCATCTAGATAGAACATTGGTCTGGCCCAGCATGATCATGCTTATGTTCTTAAAGCAGAGCTGCTCTCCCTTCTCTGTAGTGTGTGAACTGCTGCCTTCTTTCTGCATTATTATTTTTGGCATATTTGCCTAAATTCTCAATTAAGTGAATCGGGCGGAAAAATAAAATTGAACTGATGGGGATCTCTCTGGACATTTGAGGAGTTGAACAGAACATTCCTCTTGGAAAGGCAGATATGCTGTTACGCAAGATATTCCGTGTTAATTCTTTCAACAGTAAATCAGGTGTCTTCTTTAATAGGGTCAAATTCTATTTTTGGTTACTTCAGTGCAATTTCATTGCCCTCGGCTGTAACGGGGTGCAGAATCTGGCTCAGTGTGTACGTGTGTATATAATAATTAGAAGGCAAAAGGTAACACACTGTAGAGAATATTATGTGTACTGAATCTTCTGCTGAAATTTAATAGGCTGTGAAAACTCTAGTAAACCTTTTCTGAACAGAGCACATTTCCTGAACACTGGATTGTAGCGGATTGTGTATAATGAAGTTGTTCTATTCGCAGATTATGCACTAGGGAAGGACTGCATTATGCATGGGTACATGTTGAAATTGGGGAACCCATTCTTGACTCAGTGGCAACGTCGTTACTTTTACCTCTTTCCAAACCGACTTGAATGGCGAGGAGAAGGAGAATCACGGGTGAGTGTGAAATTAGTATAACAAGCACAGTTATTGTAAAGGTACCAAATGTAGATAGGCATTTTTGCCAAATCTTGAAGTCCATACTCAGGAAAACTCTCATTGAAGTCTGAGTTTTTCAGGAGTCACTATGGCAGGTCAGATTCTTATACCTCTTCTCACATGGAGTAGTACTTTACTTTCTGAGTAGGCACATTGATGTCAAGAAACCTAAAATAGATTTTACAGACTTGTGGGTTTTTTTTAAGAATTGGGAGTTTATCAATGTATTGTTTTTTCATTTAGGACCTCTGGAGTATTTATACAAAAAAACATAAAATGGTAAGGCAATAGAAACACTATAGCATTGACGTCAAAGACAGTGCTTAGTATCTATAGTTCAGTCCAACTGTGATCGTGTTTTAGGGATGTCATCTGTGTATTTAGCTACACCACTGTAAGAGATTTTGAAAATATTGTTCTTCCATTGCAGTATTTACTGAAAACTTTTATACAAAACTGCTTGTATGTTTTTCCATCTGTACCTTTGTAGTGCTTCGATAATCCTTCTCAGCTCTTTGGCATAGACAGTAAGATTGTCTAACAATTGATTAAAGTGTTTCACAGCAATACTGTTTGAAAGAAAATAAAGTAAAATGCAGCTCTTATTGGGGAAAACACTCATTTAGTTCATAATGACATCCCTTTTTTGCAGTGTCTTGTTTTGTGCTGTTCTGAGTTGATCTTTTAATAATTTTTTGCGACTAAATCCTTTGGTAAATGTCTTTGAATATTTTCTCTTACTTTATGAACTATTTTTAGTTCATGTATTACTAGAAGCTAAGGGTCAGATCATGCGAACATTTGCTCCTGTAAGTAGCTTTATTCACGGGTATATTCCCAATTAATTAGGAGTCAGCTTTAGGTCTGTTGGGTAACAGCTTCAAATTGTAATTCATCTTTCTTTTTGCAATGTGTGGTAGCAAAATCTACTGACAATGGAACAGATAGTCTCAGTGGAAGAAACTCAGATTAAAGATAAGAAATGCATCTTGCTGAGAATTAAAGGAGGAAAACAATTTGTCCTGCAGTGTGAGGTGAGCAACTGTAATTTTTCAGTGATGACTAAAGCAGATGTTTTGTATGCAATGATAAAACCCAATGGTAAAATTAAATATTTTTCTTAGTTTTCAAGTCTACACTAAACTCATGAAGTATTTGACATGCTTTACATGCGAAGTGGGAGGGATACGGCTGTACTAGGTCAATGTGGCACATCTGAAAACCTGGATTTCAATGGAACTTACGTCAGAGTTAATTCAGTTTAATAATAATGGATACAATTTTCAAAACTGACTGACTAATTTAGGAGCGTAAGTAGCCTAGTCTGCCCATACAAGCAAACTAATTTCCCAGCAGCTCAAGGTCGTTAGCACATTCATAAAGAGTAGTAACCGCTTTGGTTGCTACCATGTTGCCTGGGTTTGACTCAGTGCTTAAAGACGAAAAGTTGTGTGTTACCAATACCCAGAGCCATTCATTTTCCAATGGGAAATAAAGTACATTGTTTAAAAATGCTAATAGGGAAAGTGGTATTGTCCAGTATGTGCACTTGATTATGAAGTACCTAACAACTTTTGTATCCCTTTCAGAGTGACCCAGAGTTTGTTCAGTGGAAAAAAGAGCTGACAGAAACCTTTACTGAGGCACAGAGGCTGCTGCGTCGCGCTCCAAAGTTTCTCAATAAATCTCGCTCAACAGTTGTAGAGCTTTCAAAGCCACCACTCAGCCATAGGAATAGCAATGGGCTGTAGAAGAGATGAGAGAACAAAGGTCACTTAGGGAAAGCGACTCTGTCACCATGTATGAGGGCCACAGCATCATTAGTTACTTGTACAATCCCTGAACCAGGAAGTACTTAGAAGATGACGCCTTGGATGTTTACAGCATGGGCTGATGACAGGACTCTACATCTGGAGGTTGTGAAGACTAAAGCAATGACAAGGTGAATGCTCACTAATAGCAGTAGTGAAAGTTGCCAAATGTAGAGGCTGCTTATCGTTCCCATGCATCATCACACCCTGGTGGTGTTCGAATGGTCTGTTATCCTAGAACTATTGAAGGAAGGAAGATAATCTTTTCTTTGCAATACCCTTGTTTTGGTATGTACCAAACCTGGAAACTGAAATGGTTACTACTCTTTATCATTTACATGTTGATGTCTGTTATTGACATATCCCAGACTTTGGAAGGAACTGCAAATTTGTCATGTGGGATAACAGGTAATCCTATATGTTGCCTTGTTCTTTCCAGCCATCACTATTGACTTTAATAGATCCTTGCTCCATACTGCTGGTGATCAACAGTGTGACTCTTATGCACTTCAAAATACTGATTTCTAACTGTCCTGTGGTTTGAATGTTGTTGATACTTCATGGAAACATTGAACTCAGATTATTCACTTGGTTTGTTGTACTCACTAATAGTAGCTACCACCGTTTTGTTTCTTCTACGTATATACAAAACTATAACTGACACAACAGAGTAATAATTGGTGAAGAGGAATATATGGTAGCTTCATCTAGTGGTCTGTTGTAAAAATTGATTATTTTAGCACAGTTTTTAAACAGCAGATTCCTTTTGACAAGTTTACAGTGAATACAAAACAGTTCTTTTCCATGTCAGCTCAACTGCACTTTTTAAAAATTAAAGAATTCTGTAAATCCAGTGCGTACTAGTGCACATACGGGATTAAAATGTATGGATAACTTGGTATGTATTCTTCTGGATCGCTCTTAAGTGGTTGGACTCATAGACCCTTCTCTCTCTCTCTCTCTCTCTCTCAAAGTAATGTGTAGCATAGTTATCCCAGACCTTCATCATAGCCAAGCACTTAATAGTCACATGCACATCAGATTGCAGGAATTTCAAAAAGAAGTCCAAATTTCCTTTTATAGAGAATTCAGACATTCACACTGAAAACAGTCTGAGAATATTGAGGATGAAAATGACAAAAATAAGACGATTATATGCCAAATATATGTAAATTCTCCTTATGTCATCATTCATATGTCACATGTAAGGTGATATTTTAGGGAAGTAAAAATATAGTATATAATCTTTGGACAACTTTGAACATTTCAGGGCAATTTCTACCCTGTTATGCATACTATGAGTCTCATTGAATCTAATGGGTTTGCAAGAGGTGCAAGTCAGAGGAGAATTTGAGCCTTCATCTAATTCTGTATGACATTGTTTATTGCGGGTCACATTCTGCTGAGTTACATGGGTATAACTCTCATAGAAGTCAACAGACTTGCGCCTGTGTAAATGGGAGCAGAATTGCCCATCCCTTCTGACCAGTTCATTTCTAGCTTGTCTGGCTAACAGTCAACCGCAGAACTTCAGAATGGTTTCACGGACAGCAAAGTATAAAGTGCCAAAACACTCCAAAATCCTTTTTTTTTTTTTTTTAAATTCATCTATTTATCCTCAGCTCCTATTTATCCTCCACATTCTTGTGAAATTGGATGTATGAGCTACTAAAAATGGGATGGCTTAATAAATCTGACAACAATGCCAACCATTTTTCTTCTATCTTGTTATAGTGTGAGAAAAAAATTGAATTTTAAAAAATATTTTATGCTTGGCAAGTGGTAATTTTAAAAGGATATTTACACATTTGTTTTCTTGGATTACTTTTTAAAATGAGCATGGAGTTCCATCTTCATCTACTGAAAAGTAATGTTTGAAGTCCTGGTATATTTCTATGAGCAGTAACTGTGGTCTTTTCCTAAACTCATGCCACTGTGGAGTGGCAGATTTTTAATGTAATCCACTGTACACTGGATATTTTTGAATTGTTTTCCTAGAATACCACACACGCACCTATTCTGATTTGTGTTTTGAATAAAAAGAAAGCTCAATCTATGATAAAACCACATTAAAAAACCCCTCATATCATCTCTTACTCCATTCGTGTTTTATTAGTTCAAGGTCAATTTGATCAGTTCCATTTGTTCTCTTTTAATTATTTCCAGTAGCTGAAATTTTCTGTCATCATATCCTTTGGGAACATTTGTGGATCTATGGTAATGATTCTGATATTTTCATCATATTAAATTCTAAAATGCTATTTTCTGTAGATAAAAGGAAGATATATCTGAAGCTAAAAATGTGTGCCTCTAAAACATTCATTTCTTTGAATCAAAGCTATGTAATAACTTGTGGAAGATATGTTTATTTTAAAAATTAAATTACAAAATAGAGTTGGTTTGACACTTGAATATACTGTAGCTTTTTACATTATCACCTCATTTTTGTAAGCTGTTTAAAGTTATCTGGATTTTGATTTTTAAAATGGCAGCTAAAATCATCTGTCATTTAATATTCACTGCATTCCCTTTGATAATTGCTTATAGGAGTCAAATATTAATATAAATATATCATTATTTATTTTCCTCCAGTTTTATTTTTCCCCAGAATATTAACATGAATTGTTGAAGCTTTGTAGAAGTTGAGTATTTTGCACCATTCCACTGTCTCAGTCAGTAACTTCACATTTCTGAAAGAACAGTTATCTTAACAAAACCCCCATACTTGTATTCACGGTAAAGTATTTTATCACTAATAAATGAAGGTTTTGCTTGGAAAACTCAGAATTAGATTTTATACTGTCAGGAGAGATTTAAAATTTAAGAATTCTGAAGTCAGAGATTTGTTGTTGTTCTTAACCAATTGTTGCTATTTTAGATATCAAATTCTATAATGTCTTTATGGGACAAACAAAATTGTTTTTTCACGAAGATCTTTAAAGAATATAAATATGTTGTAAAACTTGTTAAAAATTGAAAATGTGAGATAAGACTTGGTTTTGTCTTTTAGACATCCGAACCCCCTTTGTACGCTCAGTGTGCTTATAAAATGTTCAGGGAACTAAAAATTAAAAGAAAAAGCTGCTTGCGTCAACAAAACTAAATTAAACATTAAATGCGGCTTTTCAATATGTTGCTATCTGCAAGGCTGTAAATGTTTATTCAGCTCTAGTGTAGGCTTTTATTTTATTCATTTGTGGGTAACTTTTTCCTTTTCATTTTAGAGCAAAATATATTCCAGACAATGTCAGATTGGCCCTCCTACACCTTGGGTGTTGCTGGGATATATCTCAATAATTCTTTATATTAGTTCTTCTGACAGATGAGCTGATGAGTTTCTGAAGGCCCTAATCCTACAGAGACTGGTTTATGTGCATCAGTGTAATCAAGCCCATGAGTAGTGTGATTGAGACTGTTCACATGATTAAAGTTAAGCATGTGTGTAAGCTTTTAAAGGCTTAGGGCCTAACAGGCTTCAGAATTGTCCTGGAAAGACATGGGGCTCACCCTCCATTCTTGGCTTACTACAGTTCCCCTAGTGAAGAAAGACCATGGCAGTTTGAGTGTGCAAGGAATAAGTTAGACCTTCCCATTTACTGTTGTGAATTAGGGCCCCAATTTGGGACAGCACTTTAGCAGGTGTGTAAGTCACATTGACTTTTGTGCTTTAACCGCTCTCCTGAATTGGGATGCTTTCCTGAATCAGGACCTAAATCTGGGATAAGCAAAACATCCTTCATTTATACTGAAAAACAGAAGTATAACGGTGGAACTGTTCAGAAATGGGTTTTTTCCATTAGTTGGGAGATGCTGTGCAGCATTTCAGTGAACACTCTGTAAAATGGCCCAAGGCCTCCTGGTGTTTAAGCTAGAAATTAGGGGCAATTTATTGTTCAAATCTATTATGTACTTGAATACGAGCTTGCAAAACCGTAGATGAACATTTATAGTGCTGTTAATTTCTTTACCGAGATATAGGTCATCCTTGTAGTTTAAGTATCATTGTTTAAATGCTTCTTCAGAAAAGTTATGCTTTAGCTTCATTTCATTATCATGCTAGTCCAGCTAGATTTAAGGCTAAAATCTAATATTTTTAATAATACTTTTCGGAGATGAGCTTATTTATCATCATAAATACATGAGTGTACTGAGTGTTCATTTGGGGCTTACTCCAACGCCTCTTGAAGTCAGTGGGCATTAGATCTGTCAGCTCTTAGAATGGAGAGAGATAAATAGTGGTGTCCCCCCAGGAATCTGTACTGGGACCAGTGCTGTTCAATGTATTCTTAAATGATCCGAAAGAGAGGGTAAACCATCCGGTAGCAAAATTTGTATACAATAAAAAATTACTCAAGATAGTTATGTCCAAAGCAGACTGCAAAGAGTTACAAAGGGATTTCACAAAAGTGGGTGACTGGGCAACAAAATGGCAGATGAAATTCAATATTGATTAAATGCAAAGTAATGCACATTGGAAAACATAATCCCAACTATATATAAAATGATGGTGTCTAAATGAACTGTTACCGATCAAGAAAGAGATCTTGCATCTTGGAGTCATTGTCAATAATTCTCTGAAAACATCCACTCAATGTGCAGCGGCAGTCAAAAAAGCGAACAGAATGTTGGGAGTCGTTAAGAAAGGGATAGATAACACGACAGAAAATATCATATTGCCTCTATATAAATCCATGGTACGCCCACATCTTGAATACTGTGTGCAGATGTGGTCGCCCCATCTCAAAAAAGTTATATTGGAATTGGAAAAGGTTCAGAAAAGGGCAACAAAAATAATTAAGGGTATGGAGCAGCTTCCATATGTGGAGAGATTAATAAAACTCAGATTTTTCAGCTTGAAAAGAGATGACTAAGAAGGGAAATGATCGAGGACTATAAAATCATGACGGGTGTGGAGAAAGTAAATAAGGAAGTGTTATTTACTCCTCATAACACAAGAACTAGGGGTCACCATATGAAATTAATAGGCAGCAGATTTAAAACAAACAAAAGGAAATATTTCTTCACACAACACACAGTCAATCTGTGGACCTCCTTGCCAGAGGATGTTGTGAAGGCCAAGACTAAAACAAGATAAAAAAAGAACTAGATAAGTTTATGGAGGATAGGTCCATCAATGGCTATTAGCCAGGATGGGCAGGGATGGTGTCCCTAGCCTCTGTTTGCCAGAAGTTGGGAATGAGTGACAGGGATAGATCACTTGATGATTCCCTGTTCTGTTCATTCCCTCTGGGTCACCTGGCATTGGCCACTGTCGAAAGACAGGATACTGGGCTAGAACGACATTTGATCTGACATAGGATGGCTGTTCTTAGATTAGGTTTTAAAAACAATGGCACTGAGCATGTTGTGTGAGTTTAGCACATGTGTGGACGACACTGTTCCTGTATGTAGGCCCAGCCTCCACAATTTGGCATGTGGAATGTTACTTAGTTGAGTCCTTGGCTACACTGGCAATTCACAGCGTTGCACTTGCCGCGCTCAGGGGTGTGAAAAAACACCCCCCCCCCCCCCGAGAGCAGCGAGTGCAGCGCTGTAAAGTGGCAGTGTAATCAGCGCCTGCAGCGCTGCACGCTCTCTCGCAACGCTGCGAGCTATTCCCCTCGGAGAGGTGGAGTACATACAGCGCTGCACGCTCACTCGCAACGCTGCAAGCTATTCCCCTCGGAGAGGTGGAGTACTTGCAGCGCTGCGAGAGAGCTCTCTCAGCGCTGGCGGCGCGACTACACTCGCGCTTCACAGCACTGCCGCGGCAGCGCTGTGAATCCGCGAGTGTAGCCAAGGCCTCAGTTGCATTCAAGCTTCCTGTAATTTCAATGACTCCCTCAGAGATGTGACAGAGCTCTCTCCCCCCCCCCCCCCACTTTCCCTAAAGAAAAAATCAAATAATACGGCAATAATATTGCCACTGTTCTTATCAATATACATTTATTCACAGTCTGATACATCGATTACAGGACATATAGGGCATTTGGTGCTAAAAACAAAGAAATCAGTTCATTTAGGCCCTGATCCTACAAACTTTTAAGCACATAAACACTCCTCCTAAAGTGACTTGGACTTGATTCAGCAGCAGTATTAAGGTCAATAAGAGTTTTGCCATTGACTTAAAGGAACGTAGGATCAAGCCCTATGTGCATAAAGTTACTCATACACTTACTTTTTTAGGATTGAGGCCTTAAATATTAGTAAACTCTTCATGAAAGATGAAATACCTGAAGCTCTGTTTGTTGTGATTTTCTTTGGCTGTTGTACAGACAGCTAAAAACTACATTCCTATTTACTATCATTTACTTTTACATTGTGTAGATGTGCACAAATCACTTTCTTTACTTTTCCCACACAGCAAATACTGGTGATACAGTTCCCTTAATTCTGAAATTCCCACCTAAATACTTATGGGGACAGGTTCTTTTGAACTCTGCTGTAGAGAGTAAAGAATTCTAGTGGTGTTATTTTAAGAAATGAGTCAATAATTCTACAAGTTAAAAAAACCTGAAAATATTATTTTAAAAAAGTATAGTATTTCTTAATTTGTAATATTGTATAAAATGGAAAATATCTAAAATATATAGAGAAAATATATATACAAATGTCTGCACAAATTGCAAATGATTTAATTTTGTGTTTCCTGTTGATTTATATTCCATGATGTACATATTATGTGGATTGTCATTTATTGAACATTGGCTGTTTTAATACTATTGTTAAATTGTATTTTTATTTTATTTTAAACTAATCATCACAGACTCAGCTTTATTTTGTTAATGTAAAGTTTGCTACGCTGTGTAGGTATAAAACCAAGAATTCTATTTTAACAAAAAACATTTTATATTATTTATTGAATCCATATGTTTCTTCAACTTGTGACATTCCATAAAACTCCTGCTCCTTATCTGTATAGCTTGTTATTTAAAGAGACGGCAGTTCCTTTCAGATAGAATTGAACAGCTTTATTCTGTTTTTCATAAATAAAGTCAAATTAATTTCAGTAACAATCTGTCCAGTTTACCATTTTATCGTAAAAATAAAAACACCCCCTTTTTTGCAGTTACCTAGATCATCTCTTTAATGCAATGGCTGAGTGAATGAAGCATCATATAAACATTCTTGCAAATAAAACCCATCAGCTCAATTTGCTGGTATTCACAGCTTTTATTCTTTTTGTTCCTGGACATTCCAGTGAGCGAGGTTTTATTCTCAAGAATGTTCATGGAAAGGAAGCTGTTACAAATGCCAGCACAAATAATCACAAGAGGATTGACAGTGGTAGTGCTGTCTCGGCCATTTTAGAAAGCTCATTACTAGTCATGGAAAACATATGAAGAGTTATAAATGTTCACAGTTTGTTTGTGAACAGAAAAAGGGACTTATCCTGTTCATAAAGCTTACATCATCCAATCAGGAAACAGAAATAGTATCATGGAACATAGGTGACTGGTCACACTGTGTGGCTAGCAAACGCTCATAAGTTGAAGTGGTACTGCTTAACTCCCACTGAAACCTTCACAAGGGCATTTAAATTGTATTTCAGTGGCACATGGGTCTTGGTGGCCCCTCCTGCACTTGGAATGCATTTCACCTATAGTGAGAAGTTTGCAACTAAACTATTGGCTGACTTGACTTCTGTCTTCACAAACTATTGTGACTATTGGACAATTCTGCAAAATTATGATCTAGTAGTGGATAATTGACTAACAGACAATAGGGCTAAATTTGTCAAATAACTCATTTGCTAAAACCCACCCATCTCTAAGCATGCCATGTATGCTTTGAGGAATACATTGCCGCATAAAAGAATATGTTTTTAATCTCCATGTGTTGGGAAGCTTCAGTGCGCACTCTTTAGTATTTCATTAAATAACATCTTGCTTATGGAGAGCTCACCATCAAACGTTCCTTTTACCCACCATCAGAATTAAGCCTCTTCTTCTCATTAACGAAGTAGCACAAGTGCTTTATTCAGAGCTGGAGACAGCACTGTGTATGGGTAAATACTGTTCTTTGGTTTGATTGTTTTTGTTTTGGTTTCCATTTTCCCAGTCTTAAATTGTTTGACCACATTTAATTGCTATTGCTATCAAGCAAACCAGACTTTTGAGCAGTCCTGCCTCGTGAGCATCCTCAGAGAGAGATTAGGCCGCGGTGAAGTATGCACTGCTGCCATTCTGAAGCTTCTGTCTGAAGCCCTCTCTTAAATGCACGGTGAGGGCGATAGAACTCATTCCAATTCAGCCAAACCGAGACATACCAGAGCAGAACACTTCTTTAGAATATCGAAGTCCTGCATTAGAGGGTAGATTGTACCTTGGCATCAGGATTTTCCTGACTTGCTTTTTATTTCCATTCTAGCTTATTAGGCAGCAGAATGGGGAGTTGCATAAAGGGATTTTGGTATGAGGCCGTAGCTGAGTACAGTGGAAGGATAAAGTTTTCCCTATTGAAACATGTCCTTGTTTCTTTCTGAAAAGAGAGAGGTGACTGAGCAGGTGAGGTGGACTAGTGCAAATAAAAGCAGACTGAAAAACAGAATAAAGTTAGAACTTCCTGAGAGGCATTTTCTTACTCACTTTATTTTTGTGACTTAATTCAGAAGCAGCAGTAGAGGAGCAGATTTAAATGAATAGCAATGAGTGATTAAAAAATGGAAAGAGAACCTGTTTTCAGTGTGTGATTTAATGGTAAGAAAAGCCAGTATCTGTAAATAACTTTAGATATTGTATCTGAGAAACATTTGTTTTATATGTTTTGCTCTTTTCATATTTATTGTGCAGAAGGAGGTTTTATACCTCCTCGATATCCTACTAGTGCACGTTTGAAGTCGTATCTTCCACAGAGACTGTGTGGTCACGGTTTACAGTCCTGGGCAGTGTATGTGCTGTGCCACACTTCGTTCATTCTACCATTATTACTTTTTTAACAATTGGAACAGCTAAGCTGCTTCTGTGTGTTGGTCAACTGCTCTCATGCAAAGAGAATTCCAATAAAAAAAAATCACGTGAGCATGCTACTGTGTTTCATTCTTTCCAGTTTTTAAAAAAATAAAAATAAAATAAGACTGCCTGAGCTTTTCAAGATAAGGGTACAGTGGCTTGTTGGGCACATGGACACCATGTCTCAAAGTAAGGCAGATTTTAAGATCCTCCTAAAGAAATGTGTTGGGGGGGGAGAGTTGGAGACGGTTACAGAAGCATTACATGCTTGCACCTGTACAACGAGAATATTTAGAAAGCTGAGCTCGTGAGCCCTCTGCTGTGCTTTCCAGGGCAAACAGACGCCTTATTCTTTGTGGATGGTATTTGCCTTGGCAAGCTGGGAAGCAGTTCATCCCCTTTCCTTCTCTCCCATAAAACTATGCTCCATATCAACTCCACCCCTACCAGGCAGCAGGAGACTAGATGATTGCCAGTCACATCAGGTATATAAAGACAGTTTCCCGCCTGCTTTCCCTCATTCTGCTTTGCACCCTCTCCTGGAAGCATGGAGTCTTTGTTTAGTCTTCTACTGCTTTCATCTCTGTATTTCTTGGAGGAAAGAAGTAAAATCTCGTGAAAAAGAAGGCCCTTAAAGGAATGACAGAGAGAATGATTGGTTCTTCTTCGAGAGATGTCCCTGTGGGTGCTCCACTACAGGTGTTGGTGCGTCCCTGCGCCTTCGCCCGGAGATTTTTGCAGCAGTACTCATAGCGGCCACGCATGCTCAGAATCTGCCCCCCCGCTGTGACTCTAGGGTAATAGAACACATGCGTGGCCGGTCTCCTCAGTTCCTTCTCAACCGTCCCCGGCCTGAGACGGAGCTCAGCAGACTCATTAGAGAATCCTTCACTATTGCCTTAATTATCCTTTAGAAACCAGTTTTTCTGTCAGTTTTCTCTGTTAAAATAGTTACTTACCCAGTTTATCTTAGGAAATTTTTTTTTTTTTTTTTTTTTTTTTTTTTTTTTAGCCGCGGCTATGCCGGGCTCCACCGGTTTCAAGCGCTGTGCTATTTGTAAGGAAGCTATCCCGTCATCGGACGGGCACTCAAAGTGTATAAAATGTTTGGGGGAAGCTCACATTCCCCAAAAATGTGCCCACTGCTGTAAACTCAGCTCCAGGGCACGGAAAGACAGGGAGCTTAAACTCAAACTGCTCCTGCTTCAAAAATCTATCGGGTCAGTTTCAGACCCAGGCATTGAAGCCGGCTCCGCTACCCGACACAGCCCCCCCCCCCCAAAAAAGCTCAAGAAGTCTACGAAAAAGGGGCACCTTTCCTCACCGAGCAAGACTATGAGGCATAAAGTTTCTCCAGGCAGATCGATGATCTCTCTGCCTGTGATTCCTCGCCTCAGTAATTTTAATGAGCCAGGCTCCTCCGGAACAGCGCAAAAGCCGCCTGAGGCTTCAGCGCCGCCGAGAAGCTCCGGTGCCGATGCATCAGGCTTCTAGTTGCCTGCCTCAGTGACGGCACCGTTCGGCACCGCGAATGAGACGGTGCCGACATTCCACAGCACGCCTCACCCGAGGCAGCCCGACATTTCTCGCCCGGCACCGACCGCGGCACCGACGCCTGCGGGGCATTCTGACTCACAGATCACAGCCAGAAGCCCCGATCGCAGTAATGCTCTTGTGCAGCAGCCTCTGTCGGCTCAGCTTTCATCTCCCGCAGGAGCTGCTTTCACTCATTTTACCCAGACAGCTGATCTGCTAGTATCACCTACCTTGCAGTCTCCGCTCATGAAGGCATATTCTGTTTCGATGCCTGAGTCAGGATCTGAGCAATTTTCCTCCAGTGAGGAGGAAGCAGATCCACAGGGAGTTTTTTCCCCATATCATGACTCCCAGCCCCAGACCCAGAGCAATAAGGGCTATGGAAATACTACTTCATCCCACTCTCAGGACCCTGCCCCTTGGGGGATGAACC
This sequence comes from Trachemys scripta elegans, assembly GCF_013100865.1. Taxonomy (NCBI): domain Eukaryota; kingdom Metazoa; phylum Chordata; order Testudines; family Emydidae; genus Trachemys; species Trachemys scripta. Next base: position 2,682,049 of record NC_048312.1, on the reverse strand, counting down.
CCTGGATGGCACCACCTATGCCCTACCCGCCACCATGGCAATACTGGACACCATGGGCATCATACCCTCGGGAACACATGCCCCGTGGCCATTCGACCAGGCGCAACACTGATCCAGTGCCGTCTCCTAATGCATATGCTAGTGACACGAGACGCCTGGCAACACAGCCACGTTCCCAGGATAAACCTAGCCCTTCTCCTGGTCCAACAGATCCGGAGTTAGCACCGCAGGAAGCATTACTTCCCCTTCCTCCCACTCCCTCTGATGAATATACAAAATTCCAGGACCTCTTTAAGAGAGTTGCTAGTGACCTGAACATTAACCTGGAAGTGGTTCCCGAACAACAGCATGAGCTAACGAACATCCTACAGCCCCCTTCTTCCTCCAGAGTGGCACTCCCAATTAACGCAGCCCTTTTAGAACCCGCTAAGTCCATCTGGCAGACTCCAGCGACAAGCCTACCTACCTGCAAGCAAGCGGACAAGAAGTATTTTATTTCTCCAAAGGACTCTGAATTTCTTTTTACCCACCCAGCACCAAACTCATTGGTAGTAGACGCTGCGAACCAGAGGGCTAGACAACAGTATTCTCGTTCTGCCCCACCTAACAAGGATAGCAAACGACTGGACCTGTTTGGTCGCAAGGTCTATGCATCCTCCACCCTCCAATTTCGCATAGCTAATTATTCTGCAGTCCTGGCAAAATACGACCATAAAAACTATAATAAGTTAATGGACTTTATTGATGACATTCCAGAACAAGGAAAACAACAGTTCAGAGCTATAGTTTCTGAGGGCCAAGCCATTTCATGCACCGCTCTCCAAGCAGCCCTCGATGTAGCCAACACAGCGGCAAGATCTACCGCTACAGCGATAGTCATGCGACGGGGCTCTTGGCTCTCCTCTTCCTTTTTTCCTCGCGAAGTTCAGAACACAATTGAAGATCTTCCCTTCGACGGTGACAAACTCTTTGCTTCCAACACGAATGAAGTGCTTCATTCAATGAAAGACTCCAGAACAACCCTCCGGTCTTTAGGTCTCCAGACATCTACGGCAAGAAGAAGACAATATCGTTACCAACCATACCACCGGCCACGTTATCCCGCATTTACACAATCTTCCCATAGACCGCAGGAACAGCAACAGCCGCAACGTCCATGACCACGATTCCAGCGACGTCGCCCAAACTCTACAGGAGCGCCTCAACCCCCACCAGCTAATAGGCAGATTTGAAAATTTGGTCGAGGGTTTAGAAAGCAATGCCCTCACTTCAGCCGGCACACCAATCTTTGGACACCGCCTACGACCTTTTTTCCAACAATGGAGGAAGATTACCTCCGACAAGTGGGTCTTAGAGGTAGTTACAATTGGATACGTCATCCCCTTCCTCTCCTTACCTCCCACCCACCCACCCACCCTCCCCGTCCCTCTTCAGGGACCCTTCTCACGAGCAGCTACTCCTCCAAGAAGTGCAACATCTCCTTCATCTGGGAGCAGTAGAAATCGTGCCAGAGCGACACAGAGGGAAGGGTTTTTACTCCCATTATTTCTTAACGGAGAAGAAAAATGGGGGATGGCGACCAATCCTCGATCTCAGGCGGCTCAACAGATTCATCAAAAAGCAAAAGTTCAAGATGGTGACCCTCAATACCATAATCCCAGCGCTGGAGCAGGGCGACTCGTTTTCTGCCCTCGACCTACAAGATGCCTATTTCCACGTCACTATACATCCGGCCCACAGACGTTTCCTCCGATTTACCCTTGGTTCCACACATTTCCAATACAGGGTACTCCCCTTCGGACTATCTACAGCCCCCCGTGCTTTTTCCAAACTTCTAGCTGTAGTTACTGCTCACCTCAGGAGACAAGGGGTAATAATATTTCCGTACCTCGACGATTGCCTCCTCAAAGCTTCAACATTCGACGAGGCGCTCCGGTTCACACGACTCACAGTCGAGTGCTTTCTTTCTCTCGGCCTACAAATAAACAGAGACAAATCCACATTACGCCCCACCCAGCACCTACAGTTCATAGGCGCAGACCTCGACTCTCGGACCGGGCTAGCATCGCTCCCACCCGATCGCTACAATTCCATAAAACAACTGACCACAACTATTCGCAACAGCCCTCAGGTAACTGCCCGAGACTGCCTGCAACTACTAGGTCACATGGCCTCGTGCACTTTTGTCGTCCAGAATGCACGCCTACACATGAGGTGCTTCCAAGCGTGGCTGGCAACGGTTTACAAACCGAATATGCATTCTTTAAACAAGACTCTCTCCCTGCCTACTCCAGTCAAAGACTCGCTACGTTGGTGGACCGTCCACTCCAACCTTTGTTCTGGAGTCCCGTTTCTTCAACAGGCTCCATCCCGCATTCTGACCACCGATGCATCTATGACAGGGTGGGGTGCACATATGTCTCATCACACAGTACAGGGACTATGGTCACCAACCGAGACCTCCCTGCACATAAATGTACTAGAACTTCGAGCCATTCGCAACGCGTGCCGTCACTTCCTGCCACTAATCAAACATCATCACGTACGCATAATGACGGACAACATTGCTTGCATGTTTTACGTAAACAGGCAGGGCGGAGCTCGTTCCCATTCGCTGTGCACAGAGGCTATGAAGCTCTGGAATTGGTGCATTCTGAACAACATCCGGGTATCAGCTGCTTATCTTCCCGGGATCATGAACACCACAGCGGACGAACTGAGCAGACGCTTCCCATGGGACCACGAGTGGGAGATAGACGACAAAACCATTCACGAGGTATTCAGCATCTGGGGTTACCCAACAATAGACCTCTTTGCATTCATGATCTCATGGCACCGAAACCTATTCTATGCGTTTCCCCCGATACCAGTTCTCAACAGGGTTCTGATAAAAATACGAACGGATCGAGCCAAGGTGATCCTCATTGCCCCATCGTGGCCCAGACAACCATGGTTTCCCTTCCTCACCAGAATGTCAATCCAACCACCAATCTCCCTGCCGCTTATTCCGAACCTTCTATCTCAGCAGCACGGTCGTTTTCTCCACCCCAACCTATCTATGCTTCACCTCAAGGCCTGGTTCCTACGTGGTTCTCCCAACGCGAATTAGATTGCTCCGAACAAGTTCAGGAGGTGCTCCTACATAGCAGAACGCAAGCTACTCGCAAGACCTATCTTCAAAAGTGGAAACGATTCACACATTGGTGTTCTGCCAAACATCTTTCTCCTACCTCGGTACCTCTTCCGTTTATATTGGACTATCTATTGGGCCTTAAGCGATCCGGCCTTTCTTTCAGCTCCATCAGGGTCCATTTAGCTGCTATTACGACTTTCCACGACAAAATTGATGATACGTCTGTCTTTGCTCACGCTACTACGAAGCGTTTCCTCAAGGGCCTACAAACCTTATATCCAGACATTAAACAACCGACCACCCCCTGGGACCTTCATCTGGTACTGTCTGCCCTAACTCAGCAACCCTTCGAACCCCTAGCCACGTGCTCCCTTTTACACCTCTCCATGAAAACAGCGTTTCTAGTGGCAATTACTTCTGCCAGACGGGCAGGAGAAATAGCAGCTCTCATGGCTCATCCACCATATACGATATTTTTTAAAGACAAGGTTACCCTCAGATTGCATCCCAAATTTCTTCCAAAGGTACATTCATCATTCCATATTAATGAACCCATACACCTCCCGACTTTTTTCCCGAAACCACATGCAAACTCCTTTGAAGCCTCAATGCATACACTAGATGTTCACAGAGCCTTGTCATTCTATTTGGATAGAACCAAACCCTTTAGAACCTCCTCTAGACTTTTTGTCTCTGTTGCAGAGCGCTCCAAGGGCATGCCTATTTCTACCCAGAGACTCTCGAACTGGATCTCCCAGTGTATCCGACTTGTGCTATCAGATGAAAGGGGTTGCACCTCCAGATGGCATTAGAACACACTCCACTAGATCTCTGGCTGCCTCCATCGCGTTCTTACGCAAAGTTCCCTTGGCTGACATTTGTAAAGCAGCCACCTGGTCATCTGACCATACTTTTGTTAAACACTATGCCCTTATTCAAGGTCCTTTATCTGACATACGCTTGGGCAGGGCGGTACTCTCGACGGCCTTCCTACCAGATCCGAAGTCCCTACCTCCTTAAGATACACTGCTTTTAAGTCACCTGTAGTGGAGCACCCACAGGGACATCTCTCGAAGAAGAAGAGGAGGTTACTCACCCTGTGCAGTAACTGACGTTCTTCGAGATGAGTGTCCCTGTGGGTGCTCCACTACCCACCCTCCTCCCCTCTACTTCGGAGTTGGGGGGCCTCCGTGGTAGAGAAGGAACTGAGGAGACCGGCCACGCATGCGTTCTATTACCCTAGAGTCACAGTGGGGGGGCAGATTCTGAGCATGCGTGGCCGCTATGAGTACTGCTGCAAAAATCTCCGGGCGAAGGCGCAGGGACGCACCAACACCTGTAGTGGAGCACCCACAGGGACACTCATCTCGAAGAACGTCAGTTACTGCACAGGGTGAGTAACCTCCTCTTATGGGCCCATCACTGAGACTTCAGGTTACCAGTGCATAGGGGGATGGTGACTTTTCTTTAGCTACTCCTCTCCCTTCCTCCCAGCCACCCTGAGTCCTTCCAGTCCCCAGGTTGATCCGAACCGGCTGTTGTTCTCGTCTGTGGAGTATAGTTAAAGCAGATGCTGATGCTTCACAGGGCCAGCAATGTGAGCCAGGGCCATCTCCTTGGGACGGGAGAACTGTTCAGATTGCTGTCTCCCTCGCCCTGCTGAACCCTGGAATTCTGCACGCTGCCCTTCTCCAGGCAGGGAGTACAGGCCCTGAAGAGCCTGCATGTTTTTTCCTCTGGATAATTCTCCTCAGGATTTCCTGAGGTGACGTGGGGGGGGTTCCAGTTTCCCTTCCCCACCACTAACAAGCCCAGAGAGCTGCCGCCCATCACAAGACACAGTGTGCCCCTGCCCAGACAACTTCTCTGCTCACTCCCTCATTTTAGAGCAGCGCTTCCTTCGTTTTCCCGGGACCTGCTTTCTGGCTCATCAGGAGGAACACGCGCCTTCCACAACTAATGTGGCAGGATGACGGCCTGGTTTCCCTGCAGGGAAATGCGTAACTCCCAGGATGTCTCTGTCAGCATCTGCAGTGGATATGGAAGGCCCCTTCGCACAGCAGTGTGGCCTTCCCTGCACAGGAGAGTGACTGATCGGATGGTATCAATTGGAAGATAGAGGATTTTGTGACCCTCTGGATGTGCTCCACACTGCTTTTATTACAGATCTGGCCTCCTCTCCCTGGTTCTCCCCTACGCTAAGACTCCAGGGACATAAAGCAGCCCTAAGGCCTCTCTAGTTGATATTATCTAACGTCTACATGGCAGTAGGGCGTAGAGGCTAACCAAGTCAAGGTTCCGTTATGCTAGGAGCTGTACAAACATGTCATGAATGCCCTACTGTTCTCCAGGCACGTGAGGATTGCTCTCGTCTTTGCACTCTCTGGGACAGCAGCCCAAGATGCAGCGCTTCTGTGTCACCGTGGCTGAGTATACTCCCATGCCTTCAGCTCCTCTCAGGGTTTTATCCAGGAGTGGCACCAGGGTTGTTGCCACCCTAGGCAGCAGCGCTCCTCCACAGTAATCGGCGGCAGCTCCTCCTCTGAAACTGCACTCTCGGCGGCGGGGGTCCTTCCGCTCCGGGTCTTCGGGGCACTTTGGCGGCGGGTCCTGGAGCGAGTGAAGGACCTGCCACCGAATTTCGGCCAATGACCTGGAGCGGAAGGACCCCCGCCGCCGAATTTCCGCCGACGACCCGGAGCGGAAGAAGCCCCTCGCCGCCGAAATTCCACAGAGGGCGGCGAAATGCCGCTCCCCACATCCTGCCGCCCTAGGTGACCGCCTAGGATCGCCTAGTGGAAGCGCCGGCCCTGGTTTTATTGCCTCTGCTCTGCCTTGATTTGAGACGTGGGTTGGGTTGGGCGGTGCCTGGCTCTCTACACAAAGATCATGCACGCGCACAAAGGAGTTCACCAATATCAAGTCTTCAGTTTCGATTCATACACCAAGTGGTAAAATCAGCGGATTTACAGAAACATAATGGGCAAAGTTGATGAAGTTTCTCCTATCTGTTCAGGTCCCTGGAGGCCTCCAGACAGCTTAGCCGGAGACACCTAGAGCGACCAGAGACACATTCTGCCATCCAAGAGGCTGCAGTATAGACAGAACTTTGCCTCTGAAAATCCCTCGCCCAAAATATCACTGAGAAAGGCTACAGAGTAACAAAACGGCGGGAAATGCTGATGATCTTCGAGAGCCTGGTTCCTTCAGAACAACTCTCTCCTGTCACTGCCCTGGAATGAGAACCCTGGTGCATGCTAAACCGAGCGAGACTGGTAACAATCTGACCAAGTGGAACCCCAAATGCGAATGTAGAGAGACGAGGCCTCAGGCACTGCCTCCGTCAACATCCTGCACTCCCAAGGATCTGCTTAAGATAAGTGAGAACAGCAGGGCGAGGCTGTGGTTTTGGAGCAGCAAGCTATGCTGAGTTAGGTATGGACGCAGCTCTTAGCCCACTTTCCCAGGCAGGTGTAGGTAATTGGATCGGAAGCGGAGCTGGGGCAGGGGCAATGGGGGCTTCTTAAATGACAGGCCCCAGCTGAGATGCGTAAAAAAAGAAGAAAGGCGTGGGGAAAGCCCAGATCCAGCCAGATGGGACTGCAGGTGGGGGGCTTGTACCCTAGAAAGGAGGGCTGGTCTACCCCAGAAAGAGAGGGAGCACTTTTTGTGTTATGTCCTGGGGACTCCTCCCAGTGCTGATGGGGGGTCTCTGCTCCTCCGTGAGACAAGGGCATCCGGCAAGTCTCATGCAGCTTATCCCACTCCTTCCAAAGGTAAAAAAAATCTCCTTGTTCTGTTGCAAATTGAGCCGTGCTCTCTCCTGGCTCTGATTGGCTACACCCCAGGAGTTGGGAGTTCTTTCCAGCTGATGCCATCTGTCAAAATGCAGCGAGAGACTGCACTGTCTGCAGCTGCTTTCCTGGGCAAAGCCGGTGTCATGCATTATCTTCCTGCTGTGTGGGGAGCAAAGCAAGGGAGATTTAGTAGCGGACAAGAGCCTATGCTGTGCGTCGGAGAGGGGGGTTTAACCAGGGTCGTTGTTTCTGCGGGAGCTCTGTCACCATTGGGCCACCAGAGATTTTGTAGCAAGGGGCTGTTACTCTACCACGCACCATGCAGTTACCTGGGCAAGGGCACATTTCCAATTTTTGCAAACAATTCTTCTACAGTCTAAGGGCCCAGGGTAGTTTTTAGCGATGCGCTGCTACCCCTGCAGCTAAGTGGTTATTTTATTTATTCATTCATTCCCTGTAGCTAGTCAAACTGCAGGCACACTTCCCACAAACGCTAGAAGGAAAGCTACAACTGACACAGTGGGTCCCATTCTGTGTGTGCTTCCTGCCCACCATCGGCTAGTCATGCCTGTGAGATCTGTAAATGTCCGTAGTGCTTTACAATTCTCCAGGGAAGATTATAACATTGGTTGCGAACACTGAAAGTGATAGGAGACCATTTCTCGCTTCAGCAGTGGGTTTTCTACAACTGGATGAAATTTTTTTTAACTGCAGGGGTGTTTTTGGTGATAAAAAGCAGTTACATTTCTTGAAAACACTTTGATTTTAGAGACTTTTTTGGAAGGGGAAAAATCAAAATGAAAATATCTTAATTTTGAATTGAAATATTTGTTTTGGTTCTCAGAAAGAAACCAAATAAAAATGGTGATTTGAAATGAAACAAGATGGGGAAAAAGGGTTTAGTTTTAAATCTATTGGAAATACTGAAACTTCCAAAAAAAACCTTGTTGCATTTGAAATTTTCTTTGAAATCAAATGGGATTTTTCAAACAATTCTCTGTCTTTGTGCATTTGATGGCATTTTGCAGCCTGTCAGTTTCACTGTTCCCTTTGTGCAGTCAACCAGCTAGTTTTCCCTGTTTTCACCTTATATAGGGCACACAGAAACATGTTAGTAAATAGGAAAATATGATTATAAACCACAAAATTTGGCAGCATGAGGCTGTTGCAGGAATAGCAACTGAAAATGCTCTTAAATCATATTTTGAAGTTCACTAGATTTCAATCTGATAATGTCCCTTTTAATACATCGATTTCCGTCATGAAATTGCATCTACAGAAACCTTGGTGATCCTTTGGAGGCAGACGTACTGATCCAACTATCCAAACCATGTCTATAAATGGCACCTCCCTCAATCTCTCTTCAGTGCTTCTGTTTTTTGCTGCTAATAGTGCTCCTGTAATATTCCCATTTACCATCAGGCGTTACAATTTAATGCAGTTTCATCGTATTTTAAGCTAAAGTTGCTGAGGCTTTTTTATCTGTCGACCAAGAAAGCAGCACATAGAGCCATCTAGTGGGGAAGAGTTTTAGCGGCACCTGTTACTCCAGTAAATCTATTTCCCCACAATGAATGAGATGCAATGACTTAGCTCAATCCTAGTGATGTTTGCTGCTTTAAAAAGAATTATAGCTTTTTGTTATGCTTGTAAGCCCAAAAATATACTAGATAAATGTGTGAACAGATCTCTACCCCACATGTGAGTCGGCAACAGAGCTTGAATCAGTTAGAACGGCTATGCAAGTGATAAACAAAGCAGCGTGGCCTAGTGGTTGGAAGTTTGGACTCGGGAGAGCTGCGCTCTGTTACTGCCTCCACCCCGACGTGCTTGGTGATTCAGAATCTCGCTGTGCCTCTCGTTCCACTCTTGGTCTGTCTTGTCTTTGGGCAAAGGGTGTCTCTTCCGACAGATCGGAACGCATTGATTCGCTGGTGAAAGTGCTGGCCCGAATGCAGAGCAACAGAAAATCAGACTCATTGTTTTCCATGCTAAGGGTGTTTTGTTCTTTTTAGTACTTTTCCAGGATCAGGGTGAGAGAGACAATGTCAGAAGGTGACACTGGCTCATTAAGAGGGAAGAGGCCAGTGCACCTGGGACTGCTTAGGAGAGGCCATCTGGGCCCTAGAAGAAAGGAGACCTGGAGACTCGTAGAGGAGTCAGACACAGGAATGAGGCTGAGACACAGGGAGCAGTAAGGAAGAGCTGGCAGGAGCTGTGTGGGAGTCCGAGGCGAGGGAGCTGAGGTTGGATGGGAGCTGTAACAGGAGTGTTGGTGAGAACTGACCAAAGTTGGGGACTCCCTGGGCAGTAATCATTAGGAAAAGGGCAGATCCAGCGTGGTCAGAGGAAGCCGAGCCCGGAAGCAAGAGGTTTGTTGCAGGAGGGTCGATCCCCTGAGCAGGGGCAGGACTCACAGGTGTGGAGGTCTGGGGAGCAGAACCTGTGGGGAGCCCTCTGGGTGAAAACCTGAGTGAAGAGCAGCATGGAGACTGGTCACTCTCAGGCAGGGAGGCCTGGAGATTGAGGCCCTAGATCAGGGGCAGAAGGAAGTGGCGATACCGTGCTGCTTCTGACTGTTGGATGGGTGACCCAGAAGAGTTGCCCATGAAGTGGGGAAGGGGGAAGCTGCTCTTTTTATGTTTACAGTGGGTTTGTTAAGAATGGTTTTACTGCAAGGATTGTGAGGGAACTATTGCTCTGGTGTGCATGCATAAATTATGCCCAGAGGTGGGGCTTTGTGTTGGACACTGACAGACTGTTCCTTTCATGGACAAACAGAAGGGGAAACTGAGGCAGGCACACCTGTCACACTGCAGCCTGCTGCCGGAGGGTGCCCCAGGCAAGGGTCACTCTGCCACCGATGCCTAGACAGATACGTGATCAACAGCTGTTGTTGAGGCTGGTGCACTGGGATTCACTGGCAAGGCAACAGTTTAGAGCACTCCGCTGCAGCCCTGTGGCCCAGTCTTTGCTCTTGAGAGCAAACCAGCTGCACTCGCTTTGCAGAAACGCCAAGGCTTGGCTGTCCTCTTGAGCGCTGCCGAGCAGCTTTTAAATTCTACTTTGGCTCATTCACCAACCTAAGCTTATGTTACCCACCCTTCCCTCTGCGTCTCGCCAACTACCCAGCCACTGGCCCTCCCTCGGCAATGGTTACAAACATTTCCTACATGCCAAACACATCCCAAATCACACAGGGGGGCACCCTGCATGCACACGATGCTAAATCAGCCTAATCAGAAACCTCTGCAATCACATGCCTTCGAACTATTCAAGTGGGACCGGGAGGTATTTTTAACAAGTGTGTGTGAGACACTTTGTATAACTGTCAGCCTTGCATGAGGGAACTGAAGTCTGATATTCCTGTTTTCCCTTCTCACTAACAGTTCTCTGGCACCGGCATTCTGGAAATGTAACCATCACTGATCCCTTGGGGAACAGAAGAGAGCGAGGGGCTGGGTACTGCGTGAGAGAATGGGGAAAAGATGGATAGTTGGATACCTCCTGTTGCACAAATTTAATAGCAGCTCTCTGAGTCCAGAAGCCAAAAACCCAACCCTGCTGGGTGTTCTGCCACACAATAATGCTTTCCCTTAACAAAAAAATCTGGGACTCCACTGGCCAGGCTCTGAGATCCCAGTTCATTAAATGACTTGGAATGGTGGGCTTTAAAAATAGCAGCGTCTGTTCAGGTCTCTCGTTGGGACGAGAGTTCTGCGTAGGAGCAATGTCTGACTATACGGGATGTAGGCGGTAAATAGAGTTGTTTGTTATGCTCAGTAAGAGGCTTCCTGAGCCTGGCACATAACACTCCTCAAACCCAACACCGGGGCAGCCAGGAAAATGAATCCAAATGAATTGAAAGTGTGAATATTGAAATAACGAGTTAACCTCCCTGTGTGGACGCTGTTCTTCAGGCTTGTGGCACTAATTCAATTTATTTTAATTCACTTCAGAATTATGCCATGTTAGAGAAACTCCTCTGGGAAGCTGATGTCGGCAGAGAACCCAGACGGCTGTATGTCACAGCTCAGGGATAGGGACAGTTTTCTACTCTGTCCTACAATGAGGAGGACCAAACTTTTTGGCTGTATCAAGCCTGCTGGATATTTTGGCACTACAGTTGACACATTTTTTTTTCCATTGTAGAGAGCTGGACCTGCGCTATTTTAAGTGTTGCACACAGGTCATCTGCCCATCTGAGACTGTGATCTCATCAGATCTCACGCACTAAGCACGGTCAGGCATGACCAGTGCTACTTGTATGGAAGGGAAACCGAAGGAGCTGCAGGAAGCAGTGGTGGTGATTAAGTACAGACTCCATTTGGACCCATCCCTCAATGTGAGGTTGGGGAGCACTTTGGCATTAGAGCTGCCTTTTGAATGAGTGAAACTAAGGTCCTCCTGGCCACATGAAATCATCAGTGATCCTGGTCCATGCACTCTTTTACAAGGGGTGAGATGTAAACTTGTGGGTTTTTTAATACTATAATTTAAGTAATTTAGATTGTGAATTTGAACGCCCCCCTACAGTTTCAGCGGAGTAGTGTTCTTCATTTCCCAGTTTTGAGCACTGTTGCTCTGCGCTGTTAAACAACTTTTGAATCCCACCCCTGAGCTGGCTGCATTTCTGAGGCTGCTTAAGTGATTTGTGATCGATCATCTAATCTAGATAGATAATTTCAGATCCAAAGATGCTCTCACAGTGAGTGCTTTCCCCTGCATTGCTTTCTGGTTTTCATTCTATTTTATTTTATTTTTAGGGACTTGACCAATCCCCCCGCTCCCATTCTATCAGTTCCAATCTGGGTGATGTTTCACCAGCACATGCAAGTCCTAGCACTATGTTATGTGCCCTATTTCGTACTGGTAAAAAACACCTTCAATTACCAACCTAGTTTGAATTGTCTTTCCTTCTTACTGTGGCCTTCTGCTCTTAATTGATTTTCTGCCTTAGCCTGAAAGTAAACAATGATTATTGATAGATTCTGCATTCAGCAAGGGCAATTGTGATTGTCTAGTCTGACCTCCAGCATAACACAGACCATTTGACTTCCCCAAATAATTGCTGTTTGAATTAGAGCAGATTTTGTAGAGAGTGGTTTTCAGCCTGTTGTCCGCCGAACCCAGGGGGCTTTGCAGACTATGTCTACGATTTCCAAAGGGGTCCGCACACACCTTCATTTGAAATTTTGTAGGGGCCTGCAAATGAAAAAAGGTTGAGAACCACTGCTGTAGGACAACATCCAATCTTGGTTTTAAAATTTCCAGTGATGGCGAGTCCCCCATGTCCCTGGATAATTACCCTCGCTACCCTCAGACAGCGGTATCGGATTAAAAGGGCGGCACACTCATGGAATGAGGGCAGTTTTCTTGGGGTGAGAACCTTGACTAGAAGTGGAATGCCGGTAGACAGGAGTGGCCTGGACCATTCCCATTCAGACCCAGGTTCGATCAGCACAAAGCCCTCCTGCCTTTAGCCTGCTGCTGCCTTTGCAGAGACTGTGCGTGAGCCCAGTGATGGTGTGAGAGGCTCTGGCTGCCTGAGTGGCTTTAACAGCTGTACCTACTCCTTGGGGCTCTGGCTGGGGTTGCTGGAGTGCTTCTGAAGCCAGCAGGCTCTGGGCAGAATTGTACAGCTCCCTGCCGGGCGGAGAAGAAACACGCTTCAAGCCATTCCCACGGCGTATTTCAGTGAAATCCCTCTGGCAGCTACAGCGAAGTTGGCAGGGCCGTTTGGCAGGAGCTGGGTGCAGAGCGAAGGGCCGGCAATGCTGCTATGCGTGCCTGGGAGCCAAGGGAGTTGCAGCCAGACAGGGAGTATCTCGGGCTGTGGAGCAGATAAGGACAGCACTAGTTGGAAATGCCGCTTCTGATGCCCTTGGGACTTGGGCATTTCCTGGGCTCTGTGCTGCATCACCACCATGGTGCAGAAACTAGTTGCCACAACGGTTCTTCTGCTGTGTCTTATTAGCAACAGGGCTTCTCGGACTCCTTTTGAGCCAGGGCAGGGGTGGTGCAAAGGCCTCCAAGCTGCGGGCCAGTGGGCAGCACCTGCCAAGTGCCAGCAGCGGGATGTGCCGCTTGGGCGTGGATGGCTGGAGCGGCTCCCGCCTGCTGACTTTTCCCACTGGGACGTGTTTCACCAAAGAACATTCTTAAACTGCTGATGGAAACTTTCTTCCCTTTGCATCAGACCTTCTTCAGTCCCCAAATATCTGGTTATGTTCAGCTGTGCGCATACACGGGCAGGTCGGTGCAGATGAAGAACATGTGTGAGTTGCAAGGTGGACTTGGGGAGGTGGCAGGTGGGGGACGATGTCCCCCTCCATCATCTTGCCCCCTTATAGAATTCCCCAAAGCTCCCGTTTGGCTGTGGGCCTCAGAGCGGCCAGTCCCCTCACCCAGACCTGGAGCTGGGCTTTATTTTTAGCAATGACGTGCCAACTCAGCTGCTGCTATCGCAGGGGGCGGGGGAAGGGGAGGGGCGGCCGGGGGGGGGCTCCTTTCCACTGGTCTCTTGCTCTCTTTGCTTTTTCTGCTTGGTAGGATCTTTTAGCTGCTAATAGAGCCAGGCGTCTGTCTAGGACTTTAACTCCCTGAATCCCGCAGAGCCGCTTGTACAAAAGGTAGAGTCTCTGCTTGGCTTGTTTGGGCGGTTGGTTTGGTTTGTGTCCTGAAGGAGACGTGTGTTGCTTTGGGATCCAAAATGGGCTTTTTTGAGTGTGCTTGTTGCTGGGCTCTTGACTTTCAGAAGCGAGTGGGGGGCTATTTTTAGCTAGCTATGAAGGGCTACAGTAACAGGTTTGCCTTTGGGGGACTGCATCCATTGGCTGTTTTTTCTCTCCCAGCAAACAGAACTTGTGTGTGTGTGGGGGGGGGGTGCGTGGGGGAGGTGGAGTGTGTGTGTGTGGGGGAGGTGGAGTGTGTGCGGGGGTGCGTGGGGGAGGTGGAGTGTGTGTGGGGGGGTGCGTGGGGGAGGTGGAGTGTGTGTGTGTGGGTGTTTGTGTGGGGGGGGTGCATGGGGGTGGTGGAGTGTGTGTGGGGGTGCATGGGGGTGGTGGAGTGTGTGGGCAGGGTGTGTGTGCGTGTGTGTGTGTGTGTAAGGACAGCACAGTGTATGTCACTCTCTTGGTTTTTAGACTGCATGATTCATTCACCAGGACTGTTATTTTGTTATTTGTCACCACAATCTGCCCTGCTCTCCTCCCCTCCCAGAACTGCCAATTGCAGTAACGCTGCAGGGGACTGAACCCCTGGAAAGCAGAAACGCAGCTTTCTGGCCAGAATCTCATTTTGCGAACTCTTGCTCATCTCCGCGTTCCTTCTAGCCCAGTAGCCTGTCTCTGGCCGTGGCAGCACCAGCTACTTCAGAGGACGGTGTAAGAACCTGGCAGTAGTAGTTATGGGATCATTTGCCCCCCATATTAGGTCTCCAAAAGCCAGAGACTGGCTGGAGCCCTGAGGCACGGGGTTTAACAGTCCTTCTGCTAGTTATCCTTGACGGTAGCTCTGGAGAGAACTTTGCAGTGTGGCTGCTCTTAATAAGAAGTTGAGTGTAAAACACCCGGGACCAAACCTCTGCCTGGTGTAATTACCGCGCGTAAGGTTTGCAGTCCGAAGCCGCAGAACAGTAGCAGTGACTGTAGCACCTGGGTTTCATATGTTAGTTTTGGAAGCTGCTTCTCAACTTCCTCTATGAGCTGTTTGCTTCTGAATGAAGTGTTAACTTCGCCAGTAGACGTCTGGCCATAAAGTGGTGGAAAGTCTTTATCGTGTCGAACCCTCGCTCATGTTCAGCGTCTCAGCAGAGTGATTAGCAGCTAACCTCACCAAGGCTCACAGCTCAGTGGTGCTTTGCAGGATAAGGGAGGAAGAATTTTCATTTGCTCAGCGGTAACATGAATTGCTGCAATGAAATATCCCCCCGAGGCCTGTGTCTGGTCTGCCTGTGGGTTACGTTCTAGTAACCTGTATTTAGAGGCTGCTGACAGTGCTGCCTTGAATATGAAACGCACAACAAAAGGGTTAAGGAAAGTTCTGACTGGGGAGCCCGTCATGCCCAGATTTCAGTCTGTCAATGAGGTCTGGGGGCATCTCCCATTCAAAAATCTGTGAGACAATTCATCCCAATTTGCATATTAATAAGCTACCAGTGCAGTAGGCATTGGGTGAGCAGCACAGCATCTTAACCTCCAATGCCCCTGTGCAGCTCCCGGCTGGGTGTGCCACTCCTGCCAGCGATGGGGGAAATGTTAGTCCGGTCTGCAGGAGTCCATGTGAGGGACGCTGGGGAAGGGGAGCTGTTCTCCCCATCTTCACAGCATCCCTGCTAGTACCACACATTGTTGGAGCCCCTCCATGCGGACAGGCCTGGGAGGATGCATGGAAAACCTCAAAGCCACTTTTCTAGAGAGATCTCCACTGTTCTCCCCCTCGCTGTTCAGTGTAAAATGGACCCTGTGAGGCGGGGCCCGACCTTTGCTGGCAGGGAGCTCACGGGGCCTCACCTGGCTCTCCATGCAGTCACAAGGAGCTCTTGTCACTGGCTTCAACGCGAGACAAACCTCGAGATGAACTGTCACTGTTGAGAGCAGGGAGGGAGGGTCAGGAGCAGGTGGCAGATGAGATGGTGTCGCCCCTCCTCCTGGCAGGGGTGTCTGCTTTGAACAGCCAGGGTGACCATGCTGGTGTGCAGTGCCCGTGCTCCTCACACAGCTGAGGAAGGGAAGAGGGTGGCGCAGTGAGCCAAGACGCCTGGGTCCTGTTCCCAGCTCCTCTGCTAAGTGCTAACACAGCTGTAAAATGGGGATAATATTCAGCTCGCTGCCATGTTGTGAGGCTAAAGTCATGTCTGTGCAGCCCAGAGAGCACTGAGGGGAAGGTGTCAGAGAGAAGTGTTATGTCTGCCAATTCCGGAGCCCCCACTCCTGTCCGGGGAGCCCAGGGCAAGGCTTATGCCTTTGTTGCACCCGAGCATTTAATGGCAATCCTTGGCAGCCTGGGGAAGACCGTGGGGATGGCTGGTGTAACACCCGCCCCTACGCCAGAGGCCCTGCTCACACCAGCAAACTGAGCCTGTGCTGGAAATGGCCCCAGAGGGGGACGGGGACAGCCTATGCCACGGCAGGGCAGAGTGAGGACAGGGCTGGCCAGGGCTGTCTGTGTCGCCTTAATCAATTGTCAGTCCCAGGGCAGGCAGGGCTGGTGCCGACAGCCGTGTCCGGCCTTGGGCTACCCAGGCCCTTTGCCTGCCTGCGAAGAGCCTGGGGATAATCCAGAGCCCCCAGGAGAAAGGGAAAGACCCTGCTCTGCTCGCTGACTCCAAGCGTCTAAAGAGCAACCCAGCTCGAGTTGTGCCCTGCTGATCTAGGCTGGTGTCAGTGCCAGGGGCCTCTAGCCATCCACTGCCCCGCACCCCCGCCGCACTGAAAGCACGGCCACTGCCGAGAGCAGGACTCCTGGGTTCTGCTCCCCGCGCTAGGAGGCAGTGCTGCCTCGTGGTTAGAGCGGGAGGGTGCTGGGTGTCAGGGCTCCGGGGCTCAGGCAGCCGCTGGCATCTTAACCACTGGTTTATCTAACTGTATTCTGGGCAGGCCTAGCCAGCATGCGTGCGTGTGTTTGTGTCTGTCTGTCTATCTGTCTGCGTCTGTGTGTGTGTGTGTGTGTGTGTTGGTGGGTGTCTGTCTCTGTGGGTGTGGGTGTGGGTGTGTCTGTGTGTGTTGGTGGGTGTGTGTCTCTGTGTGTCTGTGTGTGGGTATGTGCTATAAAACCCAGACACTGGCAGCCACCTGTGCTCTCCCTATGCCCGTGTTCCCCTCCCCGCCTGCCTCAAGGCGGCTCCCGCGGTAGCAGCAGCGGAAGGTTCTAGAACCGGCCTGTGACCCAGCAGGGGTAGGATGGGCGCCCCCCAAGGACTCCATCGCGCCTCCCCACTGGGCTCGTTTCGGACAGGCCTGGGGGCTACCGCGGCAGCAGCAGAAATAGCAACCAAGCTCACGGAGCAGGAAGAGACCCCCCGGCCCCTCCCGGCCCACGGGAAAGTGACTTTCACTCCTCGGTATTCGTGCTGCGGAGACGCCAGGTGGCAGGGACAGGCAGTGAGCTCAGCTCGTCAAAATGTAACCGGGAAAGGTCAGTGCCTCTCCTGGGGGCTGGGCTAATCGTCCCCCTTCTCCGCCGATTGCGGGGTGCTGTGAGTGCAGCCCGGGCCCCTCGCAGGCTGGGTGTCTGCGCACAGACGGTGGCTGGCTCTAGGAATGGAGCGAATGATTAAAAACCATCCCCGGAGGGCCGGGAGCCTGGAGCTGGGGAGGGAACGATGGGGAAGGGCCTGACAGCGTTACCATGCCAGCTCTGCCCAGCGTGGGACGTCGCACTGGGCGTCTCTGACGAAGCAGCCTGAGGTGAATCAGGAATTGGCACCAAGCAAAGGGATTCTCTTTCCATGTCAGAGTGAAGCAGTTCAACGGCTCTCTGGGGCTGGCCGGTGTTCAATGGCACTGGCTCATCCAGGACAAAGCTTCGCTCTCCAGCCCCCGGTCCCTGTAGAAGAACCACATTGAGTCTGGCCTCGCCCTGCCGATACCCGTGCTGCGGCTGCGGCTGGATGGTGGGCGGGATGGGTCCTGCAGGCTGTTCTCTCTGCCAGGTGTGGGAACGTCCCATCTTCTAGCTTGTTGCTGTGAGCAAGGGGGGAAAGCAGCTACCGTCCCATCCTGTGGCCCCGCTGGCGGGAGTTCGCATGCGCCGGCTCCAGCACCGGGGCCCCTCGTGGTGCAGCATTAGTGCCAATGTCACGGTGTTGGTTTGCTTTAAAAGCTAGCAGTTAAGCAGGTGGGCTGTTCCTCTTAGCACCAGGGCATCATGGGCCCGGGCAGGGAGTCTCGAGCCAAGGGCTTTACCCCAGGCACCAGCACACCCTGCAGGGCATAGAAGCGGATGGCTGGCTCAGTGCAGGGGAAAGACTCCCTTCTCCTCTGGCATGGCTCAGTGCAGGTCCGTGCCCTGTGCTGAGGGAGAGCCCCCGGGGGCCGTACGCACTCTCTATCACAGCGGTTGCCCACCAGAACGTTGTACCCTGGCAGGCTTTGGAGAGGAGAGGCCCCCACACAGCCTGTGTGCAGTTTGTAAAGTGCTTCGGGATCCCTTCTGTGCCGGGGCTGGTTGGGAATGTCGTAGGAATGATTTTTGGACAGAAAATGCAGTTTTCACGAAATCAAATTGGTCCACAGGAAAATGTTCGATTTTTGTCAAATGTTTTTCTTTTTGTGTTGGGAAAATCAAAACAGTTTGTTTCAGGGCAGCTGGTGGCTCTGGATGTGCCATCCCAGCGCTGGTGGTGCCTTTTGGACAGGGCAGCTGGGCGCCAGAGCTGGGTGAAAGGCAGCTCCTGGGTTTAGAAGAAGTAACTCCATTGCAGCGTTTCTGTTGCTTAATTGGACCCTGGAATAAAACGGGGAACTTTTCTGTATCAGAAATATCTGCAACCCCCACCCCAAATATTAGCATGCTTTGGATGTGGCATTGCCTCCCTCAGAAGCCACTTCCTGCCCCCCTCCCCCATGTGTGTGTTTGCCTCTTGGGGGCAAAAAAGGTGGGAGAAACCCACATTTCTGGAACTGTGTTTTTCTTCTGAAAGTTGATCACCCAGCAAAAACCTGGCCCTTAAGGCAGTGCTGGTGTCACCCGTGTCAGCGTTGGCTGATAGGTTCAAGGTTCCTCCCTGAAATCTCTCTGCCAGGCCAAATGCCAGAGGGAGGAGAATAAAAAAATAGCCTAGGATGCAGTTGATGTGGTTAGGGAGAATGGGACTTAAAACAGCTGAGTGGTCAAAGTGGAATTCATAAGCATTTTGCAGCTGGTGTAAGTGGTTAGAACAGGTGTCTGGGGGCCTGGACTCCTGGGCTCCGGTCCCAGTTCTGCCACTGACTCACTGGGGCCCGGGGGCAGGTGACTCACCCTGCTCTACCGCACTTTCCTCAGCTGTGGAAGGTGGCAAATAGTCACGAGTGCTTCACCGCCAAGGTATGTTGTGAGGCTTAATTCACATAGACTTGGAGAGCCTCAGTTAAGAGGTGTCGTGAAGATGCAGAGAGTTACTTTGGTTTGCTCTACGGAGAGGCTGTCTGATACGAGGGAAAAATTCTGTGCGCACACGTGTCTGAGCATTTGTATGAACGCGTCCATTGGATTCTGCTTTCACACGGACAAACTCTTCTGGAAAAGTCTCTCTGAGCCAAGCAGGAATTTCACCTGCACCTGGGATTCCCTAGGGTCTCTCCAGTGCATTCATTGAGGCCAACGCATGGGAGATGCTACTGCATTGATTCGTCAGTGCCTCTGTGTCCACCCTGGAGTGTAAAGCCAAGGCGGTGGAGGGTGGCGTGTGGGATGTTAGTGCATGTTGGGATGGGGCTTTCCCTTTTACAGAACTGGAAAGGAAACCCATTCCTTGAGCCGTTTGAAAACCGCCCTGGAGAGAACCCTGCACTGACAGTGTCCTAGTCCTAGACTAGGGTGGCCAACCTGAGCCTGAGAAGGAGCCAGAATTTATCAGTGTACATTGCCAAAGAGCCACAGGGATACGTCAGCAGCCCCCCATCCGCTACCCCACCCCACTCCCAGCGCCTCACGCCCACCAGCAGCCCCACTGATCAGCGCCTCCCCCCCTCCCCGCACCTCCCGATCAGCTGTTTCATGGTGTCCAGGAGGCTCTGGGGGGGGAGGAGGGAGGGCACGGCAGGCTCAGGGGAGGGGGCGGGAAGGGGTGGTGTGGGGGCAGGGCCTGTGGCAGAGCCAGGGGTTGAGCAGTGAGCACCCCCCGGCACATTGGACAGTTGGCGCCTGTAGCTCCAGCCCGGAGTCGGTGCCTATACAAGGAGCCGCATATTAACTTCTGAAGAGCTGCATGTGGCTCCGGAGCCACAGGTTGCTCCTCCCCCCCCGTCCTAGAGTGAGGCCTTGGAGATAGAAAGTCCCCGTCAGAATCCCTCCAGCATGAAGGACTCCAACTGCAGTGCTTTCGTCAGAGCCACATCATAATTGCCAGACTGGATCAAAGACACTGTCCGGCTAGCTGTGTCCTGCCCTGCCTGTGCCCAGACCCAGCTGCCTCTGAGGAAGGTGTAGGAAACCTGCAGTCGCCAACGTGGCATTATCTGCTCCTCCAGCCCCCGCACGAGATTTCATCCAGGTGTCTGATTGTTAGAGGTTGCCCTGAGCCCTGAAGCAGCAGATTTAATGTCCCTGCCAAATTGCTAATGTTAGTTAAATAACTCTGCATAGTCTTGATTTGAACAGAAATGCCCAGGCTCTTTTTGAACTTTATTGACTTCTTGCCCTGAACAGTGTCATGTGGCAGTGAGTTCCACCGCTTAGTTACACATTGTGTGGGAAAGGAATTTCCTTCTATCGGTTTTGAATTTTAATTTCACTGCTGTCCCCTTGCTTGTGTGTTATGAGGCAGGGAGAACAGACGCTGCTGATCTCTCTTCTATGGACCAGTCAATATTTATAGACTTTTGTCATGCCCGTTTTTCTCCATCTTCTCTCTAAGTAACAGTGGTTTCAGTGTCTCTTCAGAGAGTTTTTCCAAGTTCTCCCTCCCCCCCAAACCCACTCCATTTCTGCCATGTCCTTTGTGAGCTGGGCTGCCCAGTGCTGCTCACCCAGAGGGGGCCACCCCATTGGCTAATATAATATTGGTATAATGTTCTCCAGATCATTCACCGCCCTGTTCCCTGGGCCTCCTCCACCTTGTTAGCGTGTTAGCCATAGCTGCACACTGAGCAGAGGCCTGGTTGACATGGTTAATTTAGACCCTGTGAGGGGAATGAGAAGTTTGAAGTTTTCCCTCCCACGTGCATTGCTTTGCTATTGTTGACAGTGAAGTTTCTTTGCCGTCGTGTTGCCCTTGGAGTTCCTCACAGCCCTCTCTGGCCCTGATTAACCTCGGGAACTTTGTGTCATCTGCCTGAGTCCTCTACACCCCCGGCAGGGTTAGTAGCTGCCTCTGATTTGAACTGACGGTGCACGGACTTTCCAGGGACTGCCACTCCCCGGGATCTCCGGAGCAGCATCGCTGGTTGCCAGGCTATTTACCTCCAGCGAGGAGGGACCTGCTCAGCCCGCTGGGGTGGACCCCGTGTGGAGGGTGAGATGGGGCACAGCAGCTTGTGTGTTTCATACATCTCTCACTCATGGACTAATGACATCTTTGTTTTTTCTCTCCTCCCACCCTCATATGTGTGTGTGTCTGGTCCGGGGCCCAGGTCGATGTGTCATTTGTCTCCATAAAGCATCATTCCTTGTATCACACCCGAAGCTCTCCAGCCCTCAGGCACTGTCACGGCAGAAGCATGGCCATCTCATCACGCCTTGCACTGTGGGAGCAAAAGGAAAGTGACGACACTCGTGCAGCTGCGGGGGCAGGGTTCCCTCCGGCACCCACTGAATGTGGCATGTCTCTCCTGGGTGCGGGGCCTCGGGCGCTTAGAGGGAGCAGATCATTGGAAGGAGCTAAGGGTTCCCAATTGCACAGTAGCAACGCTTCCAGCAGGGGGCAAGGAGCACGCCCGGCTTTAACCATTTGCTAGCCAGCACGATCCATTCCTTTGGTTTCACTTTACTCATTAGATTTGGCATCTCATAGTCAATGGCTCGCTTGTCACCCCTTGTGCATGTCCTGCTGCCTTCCACAAATGCCCTTTGTGAGCGTTCTAGCTTCTAGCACATAGGGGGCCATTTGTGTGTTGTGTTTTGTGTTGTGAGCTCTTTCTCTACTGCCTTGGGAGCAGACGGCTCCTGCCAGTAAATTCCAGGTAGAAGAAGAGAGTTAACATAGGCTTGAAAAGTAGAGTAACTATCCTCACCTGAGGTTAAAGCCATGTGCAGGTGTGTGTGAGAGGACACCATGGGTCTGAAGTGCCAGTCTTCTTTCGGACACAAGTAAGAAGGTTGAAAGGCCCTAAACTGTCTGAGCTTTCCCTGCTTTCCAAGGTTTGAAAATGAGAATGTTCCTGTGCCTCTTTGCAATAGCCATGTCCTTTGCGATGTGCGTGGGGCCAGAGTCCAAGCCCGTTGAGGGCAGTGCAAGTCTTTCCATTGACTGCAGTCAGCTGTGGAAGAGGCCCTTAAACATGTCCACCCTTGTAAGAGGAGGAGAGGACAATGGTTTATGGAGGCCTAGATCTGCTTCTGCAAGCTATCCTTGGGGCTGCTTTGCCAGGGGACACTAGACCACTGTAGAGCCGGTACTAGGCATAAACAGACGAAGCAATTGCTTAGGGCCCCAAGCAGCTCAAGGGACTCCCCATTAATTATTAGTATGTGCTGTGTGTGTGGGGAGAGACCCCAAAATATTCCTGTTTAAAGCCCCCCATGGGCTTGCACCGGCACTCGTAAAGGTGCTGGATATGTATCCTCAGAAGGTTGGACTGCTTCTGTCTGCATAGAGGGGGACAGATGAAAACTCATCCAGCACTTCTTTGTGTCCCTCTAAATAGCTAGTGGCTTTTAATCAACAGAAGGTAAAAAAACCCAGCTGCACGTCTTGTTCAGCACAAGTGGGGAAACGTGTAGGAAACGTCTGAAATGTTTGTAAGCAAAGGAGGGAGAGCTAGTTAATGGGGCGATGGCTAGGCTAGATGGCCCCAAATTAGACCACTCCGGCAACGTCCCCAATGATTTTCAGAGGTGCAAGGGGGAGTTGCATTGGGGGATGTCATCTAACTGCCCTTGGTCCTTTGGAAATCTCCCCTGCAGTTCTATGTGGGGTATTTCCCTTAAATTTGTTTAGTTTTTTTTTTTTTGAAAGAAATTGATGCTGCTAGTCTGGTCTTCATGAGTGACCCTACGACAACAGCCGTGTGCTCATAGGCCACCCCACAACAACCCAGCAGGTGCAACCCCGAGACTCTCAAGCAACCCTACAATAACAAACCAGCATGCAAGTACCTGTAGTAGATGCAGCCCTGGGGAGGGAATAAACTCAGCAAGGGGAGGGTCCAGTTCCAGATCGTGCGTGGTGGTGGTATAATGAGCGACGAGAACGTCTGATTGTTGGAAAGAGCTCTGCAAGCCCCCTGCCACGTCTCTCTCACTTTGCTACTCCCGTGTGATGCTAGAGCAGAGTACGGGACTTGGCCTGTCATACATGAGCTTGGTTGAGTCATGTATGCCGACTAACTGCTCTTCGAGGGGTTTGTGATGCTGTCTGAGCCCGAAGAGCAGACCTTTGCCAGGGCCCACGAGGCGTGCCATCGAATAATGTAGCCTCTGCTTGTGCAAACAGATCAGGGAAGAGGACCGGAGTCCGCCCCCTTCCTCGCCACCTCCGCTTTTCTCAGTGATTCCTGGGGGGTTCATCAAACAGCTTGTTCGGGAAACAGAGAAAGAATCCAAGGTAGCTAAACGGAAAGAGAAAGGCACCTTGAACTCCAAAGAAGACGTAAGTACCAAACAAATTGTGCCCTGCGTTCAGTATCCTGGGGGTCAATTGTCGGTGTAACCTCCACCATCACATGTGCATGGCATGGCCCCCTCAGTTTGCTGGGCCAGAAGATACCAGATTACTACAACTGCCAGTTAGAGGAGTTGTTCCTTTAGCTCAATTAGTAATGGCTGGTGCTTTTAGTGCTGGATGTCCCAGGTTCATCCCCCACTGAGAAGCTGACAGGGCCCCAGTATCTGTGCATCTGGGATAATGAGTACATCCTGAAAATGCCCCTGTGCTGGAAAGGCAGAATGTTGTTGTCCATGACATTACGAGTGCTAAGATTTGGGTTTAGTGAGGGCTGCCGGGAGCAAAAGGGGAGAAACCGCTAGTTTGACTCTTGTTTGCACAATTGTGCTTCTAACAGATCAAAAGTGCTAGAGCCTCACTGCAGAGGCACCTTTCCCTGGATGAAAACACTGGCAATGAATCTTGCTAACAGAGCTAATTGTTAATAGACAATAATATCAAAGCGGTGGGTAAGCTTGCAAGGCTCCTCAAAGAAGGTTTGTAGTTGGTCCATGAGTAGGCTGACCAGACAGCAACTGTGAAAAAACAGGACAGGGGGTGGGGGGGTTATAGGTGCCTATATAAGAAAAAGTCCCCAAAAACGGGACTGTCCCTTTAAAAACAGGACATCTGGTCACCCTATCCATGAGCAATGCCAAACCCAAAGTCCCCAGTGTCTTTCTACAACAGCTGCTGTCACTGGAGTTTTTGGTGCTAGCTGCAAAGTTTTTCACATGAGATGCAGGAATCAGAATCAGGGCAGTGTCTTCAAATGGGTAATAAATGGAGACGTTGGAGAGAGTTGAGAGAAGAGCCAAAAAATAATTAAAGGGTTGGAAAACATGCCATACAGTGATCCATTGAGCTCCTTAAGTCTATGTAGCTTAACAAAGAGAAGGTTAAGGGTGATCACAGTCTGTAAGTACCTATGTGGAGAACAGGAATTTGCTAAAGGGCTCTTCAGTCTAGCAGCCAAAGGTTTAACAAGATTAAATGGTTGGAAGTTGAAGTCAGACAAATTCAGACTGGGAATTAAGTACTGTACACGTTTTTTACAGGGAGGGTAATTAACCACTGGAACGTTTACCGAGGGCCATGATGGATTCTGCATCACTGGTCGTTTTTAAAGCAGGATTGGTGTGTTTCTGAAAGTTCTGATCTGTTTCAGTGGACTCCTGCGGCCTGGGCTATTCAGGAGGTCAGACTAGAAGATCACAGTGGTCCCTTCTGGCCTTACAATCTATGAATCTAATCAAAGTTATTTGGGCTGGGGAGTCTGTGGGAGCCAAATGCTGGCTTGACTTATGCTCTTTCCAGCCTTGGGACCTGCCCCAGGAGGACCTGCTGTTCAGACCAGTTGCCTTGATCCCAGGTAGATTCCCAGGGTCCTGAGCAGCCGCGACTGTGGGAAAAGATCAGCCCCATTGATAAAACCGCCCTCCAGATCCGAAGCAATCTCTGCCGTTTCTAGTGTGCAAAGCAGTCTGTTTGTACAGGTGCTCTGGCGGCAGGACCAGAGCAGGTCAGTCAGAAGGCAGCCCGGGGACGTGTGCACTGGAGGCAGCACTTCAAATGATGTTACCAAGGGGAGGTTCCTCGGGAAGTTGCCAGGTGGCCTGTGGTCACCGGAAGGCCGTGCTGTCCTGGAATTTCCCTTGAAGTTTCTGGACTGCCTGGCTCTGGGTTGGAGTTTGCTGGGTAGCGATGAAAACGGAGTTAGTCCCAGCGAATGCCAGCATGCTCCGTGGGCAGAGACTGAGCACCACTAACGTATATCTCAGGCACGTGTGGCTTTGCTAGTGCAAGTAGCCACCCTAGACACATTTAATAGCCAGTCTAGAAATTAGGCAAAGTGAAAAATTCTCTGTGGTGCACGTTGAGCCTCCTGATCCCTTGGTCACTGCCCAAAACGAAAGGTTCAAAGGCATGACTAGCTGGCGAGGGAAGCGCAGAGTCTGTTCCATGGCAGTTCCATCCCCGAGCCAACAGACCTTCTCCGGGGGAAGAATTCTGTCTTCCCCAGCTAGATCCGGTGCCAGAGGGTAATGGATAGATAGGGCCAGGTGACAATGCCTTCCTCACCCGGCTGTCGTTAATTCCCTCGCTATCGCCTCCACTGCCGGAGTCATGGACAAGCGGAGCAATGGGCGGAGGACTGGAGCTAGACCTTGCAGCTCAGTGTAGGTGTCTAGACTGGACATGCTAACAGGGAGCGCTTGCAAGGAGAAACGGACCCCTCTCTCACGCTGTGTGCAGCCAGGGATGCGACTGGCCTTTCTGCAGAGGGCAGCTCAAGGCTTCCGTGCTAGTTAAGCCCCAGGGGTTTAGGCTCCAACTCACACATTCGTGTTAAAGCAAGCACTGTGTGCGTCCCTGGGTCAGGGCGAGAGCCCTAGGTGTCCAGTCCTGCCAGGCATTCAGCATGCTCGGCTCCACCGGAGATGCTGGCACCAGGGCTGGACGTAAACTGTCCACCAGCTCTGCTCGGCACCTTGCAGGATTAGGCCCTGGGTAACATTGTCAGAAGGGCCAGGTTTTCACAGGTATTTGGCACCTGAAGGAGTAGATGGGCATCGTGGGGTTTTCCAAAGCACCTGGCACCTAACTTCAAAGTGAAATCAATGGGAGTCAGGAGTCGGAGGGCTTTTCCAAATCCCATGAGCTGCCCCTCTGCTCATTTAGGCACCTAAATAACTTTGGAAATCTGGCCCTAGGTCCCACTGAATTAAGGTCCTAGGAGCCCACATCACTGCTGAAAATGGGACATAAGGACATAGCTGCTCATGCATATTGCTGTTCCTGCGATTTGTGATCTGGCCCTGCCGTTTATCCCTATAAATTGGAAGCTGCTTTTAGTTGCTCCAAGTCTCTCTAAAATCAAACCCTCCTCGACCCCCAGGTGAGGAGAGCAACTCACCAACCCCCCTGTAGCTCTGTGCCTGAGATAAGGCTGGGTCTAAGTTTCTGCAGAGACCCTGGTGCCTGTTGGCTGCCAAATCCAGGCTGATGAATTCACCGAGTGAGCTGTTCCTCTAGCGTCACCAGGCTTAATGCTAACAGGCTCAGCTTCATCTTGATTTTGTTTCTAGCCTCCTGGGAAGCACGACAACAACCATGAGCAGCAGTTTGTGATAAAGGATGAGAACATCCTTGAAGTAGGAGGAGAAATGGCAAGTGAAGGGCAACTGCTGCAGAACGGCCTGAATGGAGAGCAGCACGAAGGGGAAGTGACAGCGGAAGTTGCACCGAGAAAGCCTCTTCCCTTCAAGAGAATCGTGAAGAGGAGCAACATTGTGAAAGCCACCTCCCCGGCACCTGAAAAGGCAGCAGACACTCCCAAACCAGGGGAGACAATCCCACCAGATGAGTCCCAAGTTGCCAAACCTCCATGTCCTGAGCAGAGCTCTAAGGAACAAAGTAAAGGGGAACATGCCCTGGCTGGTCCTCCAACAACTGGTAAGGATTTTCAGCGCCACCGTGAAGATCCTGCAAAGGAGGGCGATGCACTGAGGAGAAAACGTCCTGAAAGTTCAGGGAAAGAGAAGGTGGTAACGAAGAAGCAGCGGGAGCCCCAAATCAAGGCTGAAATCAAGAAGGGGCAAGGGGAGATCAAGGAGAAGCCAGGGAAGGTCAAGGAAGAACCAGTGGAAATCAAGGAGGAACAAGGGGAGGTCAAGAAGAAGCCTGGAGAAATCGAGGAGGAACCAGTGGAAAATAAGGAGGAACAAGGGGAGGTCAAGAAGAAGCCTGGAGAAATCGAGGAGGAACCAGTGGAAAATAAGGAGCCTGGAGAAATCAAGGAGCCAGGGGAAAGCGCAGACTCAGACAAGGTGATTTTGTGCCCTGTCCACGTGTCCTGCTGTTCAGCTAGAGTATGGCGTATAGAGTCCTTCCCTGTGGAGTTAGAGTAAAAACCCTTTTGATACAGGAGAACTGAAACAAAATTGAAGCTGTTTAAGGTCCCAGATCAGAAGACTTGGTGTGTTATGTAGACTTAAAAGTGACAAGTTGATTAGAATGCATGCAGACGTTAAAATGTGTAAGAATGTGTTTAGTGTTTAAATTTCATGAAAACCAGGTGGGATGTTGCATGCATTGTTTTCATGTATCTGTACCCAGTTATAATGTAATAGCAAACATTTGCATTCTCTATACCCCTGTAACTAAGTAACCCAGCAAACGGGAAAGAAGCCTTGTGTAATGCAAATGAAGATCTTTAACAGGAAAGTGCTAATTCCTGTGGCTGGAAAGCAAATGGTCCCTGTGTGTGAGATCAAAGGTCAAAGACTTTGTTAAAAGATCAGATTAGAACTGCCTCTGCTTCAGTGTCTCCTGCTGAAGGAACCTGACTCTCTTTCTGTCTCCAGGTTCATGACGACGTGTGGTATGAAACAGAGAAAGTTTGGCTTGTCCAGAAAGATGGATTTACTCTCGGTAACTTTCATTTTCTCCATCTGCACTCTGATACCTAAGCTGAGTAACTTGCTTTGGTGTTGTGAGTAACTTGCTTTGGTGTTGTTTGGAAGGGAGATAAACCCTCTGGCTTTGCATGCACCACTGGGGGCTAGGAGGAACCCTCCTGGGGAAGCTAATCCCATCTCTACAGACTACAGGACTTCTTCCTCTGAAGCAACTGGCACTGGCCACCCCTGCAGCCAGGGTGCTGGACTGGGTGGATCTCAGGTCCTATCCAGTCTGGCTATCCCTGTGTTGCCATTGCTGAGCTCGGACAGGAGAGGAGCCTCTTCTAAGAGCTGTGACCTCCTCCTAGTCTGGCAGTTACAACAGCCGGGGAGTGAGGCTCTTTGGTATTGTTCCGGGCTCCGTCAGGACTCACTATGTGGCTTGGCCAAGTCCTGCCTGGCCTGGTCTCTAAAGAGCCAAATGCCTGCAGCTTGCATGGCCCCAGAAGGGTTAGTGGGAGCTCAGCCTGTCCAGAGATTCATCCATTAGGTTTGGATGACTTGCTTCTCCTGATCTGTGAAATGGGTTGAATCTTGTCTGGATTTCTCACGGGCAGGAGAGTGTGAAATGGGATTATTGTGTGTAAAGGGCCGTGCAAGGTGCAAGTGCCACTAAGCCTCCAGATGCTAGTGGGGAGAGAGGCAAAATATCACCCTTGAAGTACAACAGCAAACCTAATACCTGACGGGATCTCTTTCCTGTTGGTCGCTCTCACTGAAGGCATACAAACATTGGAGCCCATATTGCCCTCCCCTGTAACGTTCTTCCAGTACAGGCAGCATTTCGTATTCTTTAAGGTATTTCCCATGATGCTTTTCTGTGCACACTGTTGTTAACGCTCAGAGTTGGTTTTATAAACCAGTCTGAATCTCTCGTTTATCCTGTGGCCCCTTTCCCTCGCTCTGGCAGTACGTGTACATAACGGGAACTGTGACTCACGTCTCCTCTGCAAGTGGAGGTGCGAATGCAACGGGGGTAGACTTATCTGTGCTAACGTGAATCTAGTTAGCATGGGTTACAATAGTGGTGCTGAACTGTCAGAACAGGCTTCAGCCTGGACTAGCAACCGGAGTACAAGCCAGCCGGGACCCTTAGTACGTACTCTGGTGCTAGCCTGTGCTGAAGCCTGTTCTGCCACATCTCTAGACACTGTTACCCGTGCTGGCTAGATTAAATGTGCATGCCTACCTGTGCTGCCATCATACCTACACTTGCAATGGAGTCATAGTGCGCATAGCCCGAAGGACTCTAGGAGTGTGAGTTGTAAAGCCACTAGAGCATTGTGCACTGCTTGGACTGTGTAGACCTTGCTGGTGTGCACGAGAAGTTCCCTAGTGTACAGTGCTGGGGCGAGATCAGAACTGGCCCCTCTGTAGTTCTCTGAATGAGAACCACACCTTGTGCAGGTCTGTTCAGCTACCTCTGTAATTAGCTGCCCCTTATTTAGGAAAGAGCTCATCTTTGGGCTTCTCTTGCAGCTACCGTGCTGAAGCCGGATGTGGGGACCCCGGAGCTGCCAGTTGGGAGGGTGAGGATTCGCTTAGAAGCTGACAACACTGTCACTGAGGTGGACGAGGAGGATATTCACTGGGTGAGTACCCAGAAATAAAACCCCACAGATGCTGTCAAACCTGCCTGGAAAGCCTCTTCCTCCATCCCAGCCGGAATGGTCTCACTGCTCCTGCGAGGTGGGGGCAGCTCTGCTGAAGTCAATGGAGCTGCGCCAGCTTATGCTGATAAACGCGGGCCCCCATCCCTACTGGATGTCCTGTCTGATGGCTGGAGAGTCTCCTTGTGGTTGAGACTTTTTGGCTGTTTGGTAATTGACTCTCCGTTGCGACTGGCTGCAGTGCTTGGAATCTGGTGCACACCAGGCTGCAGTTAGCAACAGCAGAGCTGGAGTATTGCTCTGGCTGCTACATGGCTCTATTCCTGGACCTACTTGCAAGACACTACCGAGCTCTCCAATGCTTTTGGTTCCTGCTGACGGTTAATTGTACTCAACCCTATTAAGATGTGAGCTCTTGGGGAAGGGACGGTGGCCTCCGATTGGTCTGGAAAGTGTCTAGCACGTTTTGGGTGGTATGTCCGTATACATATACATTTAGCAGCACCAAAACTGACCACTTCTCTGCCCCAGAGAGTCACATCTTGTGAGGTCTCTAGCTGGGCACCCTCCCCCCATGCCAAGGGTGATCACAGGAAACTCCCCATTGAGCTGGAGAAATGTTAGGTTTCCCAGGTTATCAGTGTTATCAGCTGTGCGCTGCAAGGAATGAAATGAGTTTCTCCAGCACAGCCGGGCCCTCAAGTGGCTTCTCGTGCATTATTTTTTGTAGACCAATCCCTCCGAACTGGATTACACGGAAGATCTTGCTGCACTTCTCAGTCTCAATGAATCGAGTGTCATTAACACACTCCAGCACCGGTACCAGTCCCAGCTCTGCAACACTTATGCAGGGCGCTGCCTGATTGCACTCAAGCCCAGCTGGGCCACTACTAACTACTCAGGAAAGGTAAGTGGTGGGCGCGTGACCTGTCTCATGCAGAGGCTACATGATGGTGTGATGTGGTAGACGGGTTCCCTGGCTTGGATTTGGGATGGCTGCAAATCCCACACCATTGAGTGCTCGGTTTATGCCACGTATTTCACAGGGAAGCTATTTTAGAAGCGCTTTAGAGGGTTTTATTTGTTTAGTTTGGAAAGTGATCTTCAGTGAATATCCTGGTTCCCTAAGACACTTTCCTAGGAGAATTCCTTGGTTTCCATCAGTATCCAATAGGTGGTGCCCCAGAACCATCATAGCCACAGAGAGCGGGCTGGGAAGCAGAGTGTGAGGGAACTGTGCCCAGCTCCTATCTGAGGAAGCAGGACTGGAGCTCCTGTATCGGCGGAAAACAACACACAGGGCTCCATTTTCTCATCAGCACACGTGGGATTTACCAACCTGAGCATCCTCACTCCTTGTGGTGGGATCAGAACCTGGGTCTTTCTGTATGGCCGGGCAGAGCAAACTGAGGGGGGTGAGACGTGTCCGTAATGAAATGCAAAGCAGTACGAAAAATCAAGCGGGGAGGTTGCCTGGCATCAGGCACGTGAAACTAAGCCCAATTCGCATGAACTTTTCAAACAAAAGCGGACCCATTTTGAAGCAAAAGCTGAGTGAAGCGGGCCTTTCTCTTTCACCCTTTTGAATGCAAGGGGAGAAGGTTATTCTCATTAGAAGTGTGTGCTTGCCTGCTTTGAGTGAGAAAAGAGCTGTTTTGCTAGAATTGCAAAGAAAGCGATGTATTTTGGAGAGGTGTGCACTGAAAACAGAGAGGAAATTCTGCAAAACAGGAATTGAGTTTCCCAGAGCTCTAGGAAACTGGGCCAGTGGGTGACATGAAGGGGCAGAGAGGGGAGGAATCCCGTTAAAGGCACAGCCGTTCATTAACAGATGGGCTCGTTAACAGCGGGCTCTCTCTGCTCGCACGCTCCTTTCCTGTGATCTGGAACTGTCCGTCCCTCCAGTGCGAGCATCAGCCAGGCTCAAGGCGATGGGAGGGCGCTTCAGGGAAGGAGCGGTGAAAGGGCCTGCTGCAGGGAAGCCCAGTGGGGTTACAAAGCGCAGTCTGAATGGAAACAGACAGGCTTGACGTGAAAACCTTCAAAGTCTTTCATGTCTGAGAACCCCACCGGGCGACTCCGTGTTAAGCGAGATCATTAGAGCAGCTCCTTCACGCGGCCCTTCTGTCTCTAGGTGTTCAAAGGGAAGCGAGACAACATGCCCCCTCACATCTGCTCCGTGGCACAGAGAGCCTACTGGAGCCTGCTCATGCACCGGCAGGACCAGGCAATTGTGCCCTTGGGGAGAAGCGGTGCTGGGAAAACAACCTGCTGCCAGAGCGCTCTGGAATATCTGGTGGGCGTCGCCCGCAGCGTGGACAACAGAGTCTCAGGTACTGCCAGCGGGTGGCTATGTCTGCACGTTATTGTTCTGGGTATTGCAGTTGCACGTAGGGAGCCCACTGATGGACCAAGACTCCATTGTGCTAGGCACTGTACAAACACAGAACAAAGAGACAGTCCCTGCCCCAAACAGCTTCCAATCCAAGTATATGTGAAGAGACAACTGGTGAAGACAGACGAATGGCTGGGGGAGAACAATGAGACGCTACTCCTCTGCACTCATGCTCCCCTTCTGTCTGTCTGTCTGTTGTGTCTTGTCCGATACTTACATTGGCCACTTACAGAATTGGTCTGAAATCAAGATGAACTTCAATAAAGACAAGTGCAAAGTACTTCACTTAGGAAATGCACAGTTACAAAATGGGGAATTCCTAGCTAGAGGGCAGCACTGCTGAAAAGGCTCTGGATATGCGTCGGCAATGTGCTGCAGCTGTGAAAACGGCGAATGTAATTCTGGGGTGTATTGCAGGAGTATTGTGTGTCAGACAGAGGAGGTAATTGTCCCACTCTGCTCGGCACTGGTGAGGCCTCAGCGGGAGCACTGTGTCCAGTTCTGGGTGCCGCACTTTAGGAAAGATTTGGACAAATTGGAGAGAGTTCAAAGGAGAGCAACAAAAATGATATGAGGTTTAGAAACCCTGACTTAGGAGGGAAGGCTGGGTGAGTGGTACCTCAGGACAGTCTTGACCTATGTTAAGGGCTGTTATACAGAGGAGGGTGATCAATTGTTCTCCCTGTCCACTGAAGGTAGGACAAGAAGTCATGGGCTTAATCTGCAGCAAGGGAGATTGAAGTTAGCTAGTAGAAAAACATTCTAGCTGTAAAGTAGTTAAGCTCTGGAACAGGCTTCTATAGGAGGCGGTGGAATTTCCATCACTGGAGGTTTTTTAAGACCAGGTTGGACAAACTCCTACCAGGGATGGTCTATTTACTTGATCCTGCCTCAATGCCAGGGCCTGGACCTGGTGAGCTCCGAGGGCCCTTTCAGCCCGACATTTCTACATTTCTGTGTAAGCAGTTGGGGGCAGGGGCCTCTCCTTGTCCTGTGTTTCTACGGTGCTTAGCACCGTGGGGCCTGGTCTCTAACTGGGGCTGCTGGGGGCTGCCGTAATACAGATCATTACCATTAATTTTAGTCCAGCTCAGCATTGCAAGCCGCGGGCTCAGCATACTGCGAGAGTGAGTAGGGGCCAGGTTTATGAATGTACCGAGGTGCTGATGAGATTTGTTTAAAGCCGAAATCTAACAAACTATATTTTCCAACTGGCTAAATGTGATAGCCACTATTTGAATGGAATGTAATAAGGATAATTCCTTTGTATGGAGTCCAGGGAGCAGTAGCTCATTAGTTTTACCTTGGACAGTATTTCCCAGATTAGGACACTTAGTTATTCTGAACCAATCACCAAGTTTATTACTTCAGTAACAACCACGTTGGTCTGTAAACTCCAAGGTTTTGTAGATTTCAGGACAGAGGAGTGTGTCAAGGAAGGGTATGAAGGAGGTGGCTTTGTGTGGATGTTTATGGGGAACTTCTCCCATGTGTGCACAGAACTGATCACAGGTAGGAATGAAAAGGGCCGGACTGTCCTCTCCAGTTATGTGAGTGGAATCCCACAACCTTTGTGTTCCTGTTCCTGCTAAATCCTAGCACCATTCTGACTAGCAGAGGTTCTCTTGTAGCTCGGGTGGTAGGAGCCCCTGTGCTTCTGATACATGAGATTCTGGGTGCTTTCCTGGCTGTTGACGGTAAAGTCCATGCAGCTGCAATGTGATGACTTTAGAATCTGACACTGTGTGGTTGCATTTTATTTTATTTTTGTTGCACAAAGGGGAAAGGAAGAATATGTATGAATTTATCCCTTCTACTGGTGTAATGTGCCTGTCTCAAATGCTCCCGGTGCAGTAACATTTTGGAATGATTTTAGAACTTGCTCCCACACCCCGTTTCCCCAGAGCCTGGGTTTGTTAGGCTTTCCAGCACCTCTTCCCCTCCCTGTGGTAAGGCTGTGGGGGAGGGTGTGGGCTGAGATGTCTCCATTTATGGATAGTCCCTGGTCTACATTTACATTGTATTGTTTGATTGCTGGGGCAGGAGGCCGCAGCCTGGATGGCGCCTACAGATGACTTTCAAAAAATCGAATAAATTAAACATTTTCTCATCTAGGTTTACACAGGGTTAACTCCCAATGACCTTGCATGCAAAAATGAAGGCCCTCCCAAGGGATAAACAGAATGATGAGCCACAACACACCACTGAGCCAGCGGCCTCCACTGTGTCATCACAGCCTTCCCTGCTAAGAGAGTCAGCGCCATGCGGGCCCATCAGTGCAGGACCCAACCCAGAGATGGCCTTAGGAGTTGTGACTTGGAGGAGGGTCTGATTTTCAGTGAAGAACATGAATGCTTTCGGGATAGCAGCAGCTATGTGTAGTTGTCGCACGGGGGCCCAGGGAGATGGAGACCTGGGATTCGAACCGGGGAAGCGTGCAGTGTTGTTACAGCCAGTCACAGAGCTTGTTGCAAACCAGACTGTTTGTGTTGATTTTTGCAGTGGAGAAGATTCAGGCCATGTTCACAATCCTCAAAGCCTTTGGGACAGTGACCACCTGTTACAATGGCGCCTCCACTCGCTTCTCCATGGTCATGTCGCTGGATTTCAACGCCACAGGTCGAATAACAGCCGCTCACCTCCAGGTAACTCTGCATACCCCTGCCACCGCACCCGGGTCATGTGCTGCACAGTGCCAGCCTCTTCCACTGGCAAGATGGGAGAGCTCAAGTGGCCAAAGGAGATCTACTGCAATTCTTTGGTGCCCTTGTATGCCAGGTGCAGGGTTGGTCCCTCTCTAACAGCACCACACAGTAATCCCCATGGTCACATTGCCGTCTAGCACTTGTGGACATGCACAGAGCGTCCTGCTGGGGATGCAAATGGGTGGAGGCTTAGAGGAGGTAAAGGGGAATGCAAGTGCTGCCCAGTAAAGCATCTCTATAAAACTTCTCCCTTCCTTGGGGTCTAATGGGCTATGAGAATTCTGGGGTCTATTGCATGTCAGGTTGGTGCTCAGCTGCCTTCCATGCAGACCCCTTCACTCCATGGTTGGTTCAGTCATCATCTGACTGAGTCCTTGCAGAGCACTCTTCTAGTGTCAGCTGTTTAACCCTAGCAACCCCTGCAAGGCGGGTCAGCATTGTCTGGAGACCAAGGCAGAGGGGAGCAGCCTGCCCAAGGCCACTGGGGCCATGGTTAGAACTCAAGTCCCTGCTTTGAGTCCAGTGCCCGGTGCCAGGCGACGCCAAGGGAGTGTTGCCAGACCCGGTTAACAAACCAGAACGTGTTTGCATTGTCCTGTGGAATAGGAACTCCGGAGAAAATAAGCTGATATAAAATGGATCTGAACGCAAGGCCACCCTTGCCACGAGGAACATCCTGGTGGGACATTCAGTAAATAGGCAACAAGTAACATCCGCACCGGCTGTCCGGGGCTCTGGATTCTCTGCTGCTCTGAGACAAACCAAAGCCCCTCAGAACCTGGGGGAGGCCTGAGCTCTGACTGGCAGCTGGTTTCTGTGTATTGAATGGAAAATGCCTCTACCTATTTGCTGCCAGGAGGGACAGCGATGGTAGCTGCAGCCCTGCATGTGTCCCCAGTCTCTCATCTGTCCAGCATTAGACTTAGGTCATCCAAATTCCTGCTAAGCACGAGCTTTTCTAGTGACGCCGCTGGGCTCCACAGCGGCCAGTAACCAGCCACCTTGTCCTGGGGAGACAAGCAGAATGGGGCTGGTGTGAAATAGGCAGAAGTAAATCTATAATTTGGCATTTAATTAGCAGCACCGTACACGTTGGCTGTGAAATTAAACAGAAGCCTCTCTCTGCTTTCATTATCAGCGCAGTTAAGGGAAGCAAAGCTCTGCCCTGCCCCTGCTCTCAGGAGCTGAGTTACTTGGGTGGGAATCCCAGGGGCCAAGAATCGAGCAGCATAGATATACTCCCTGCATGTCACTGGCACATGCTGCCGACTGCTCTGGCCGGCCTCGGAGCTAGCAGACCTGCCTTGGGCTGGAACAGTCCCCTGAGTGCATTAGCTGGGCCTCTCTGCGGAGCAGCCCATCGGGAACCAGCCCTGCAGCTGCCTGGGGAGGGGCAGACTAGGAGAGACGCCCCTGGTGCAGCTCAAGGCTGACTTTGGCTCTCTCGCTATTTCCATTTCTAATGCTCCCTGAAATCCGCTGCATCGATTCTTCTTCTTCCGAGATTAAGTTCCCTGAATCCCTGCGTTTGAAAGAGGCCAGCTATGGTGTGCTCGGAGAGACGCTCCAGGCAACGGAGGCGTTTCTGTCTTTCTTTTCCCTTCCACTCACCAAGGCGTCCCATGTAGCAGCATAACCCCCCTTGGCTTCCTGCTTGTACAGGTCAGATCGCCAGGGCGAACCATGGATGGGTTGGGAAGTTAACGGCAGAGTGGAGCAGGCTGTTCCCAGCACATAGGGGAGAGCAGCAAGGGGGGTCCCCGGTTTCAAGAGCGAGTCTTTGTAGTACGCAGTGATGGCGAAGCTGCCAGGCTCCACCACCCTTGCTGCTGGCAGGATTGGCTTGGCTCGGCTGTGCGGTGAGGTGTGTCTGAGCCATCTGAACATGCGCCGCTATATGGCACTGCATAGCGGATAATCACCTGCAGCTCTGGGGGAACCATCACGAGAATCGGCTCTTTGCAGTAGGTTGGCGCTTCAGCTGCCGGCTGTAAAGGCAGGGGCACTCAGCCATAACAAATAATAAAGATCAAAGAGTTTGGTTCAGGCTCATTTCCAGTCCGGGAATGGTTTGCCTGTCCCTGGGATACAAAGGAAGGAATCATTTGAGGATGGTCATTAGCGTTTTCAACAGCGCCTAGGTGATGTAAAGCCCAAGTCCCATTGAAAGTCCCTTACATGCTGTAGAAAGTTTTACCCCTTCATGCCTTGGGCTAAATCCTCCTCTCAGTTACATCTCTTACTTCGCAGGGGTGCTGGGCTGGTGTAACCCAGGGAAAAGTTTGGTCTCTCAAATAATCCAGTTTCAAAAGCTTTAACCTTTTGTCCACATCCAAAATATGTAAAAAATCCAGGTGGCATCGTCCTATCCCCAGGTCTGTGGGTCTGGCTCACTCCTCGGTGACTCTGATCTGGCCAGCGATGGGCGTTCGGCGTAAAGAACCCCGCCCGTCACAACGTACGATGGTCATTTGGCTATTCCCAGCCAGTCTGGGTTTCACAGCCTCTGCGCTCGGCTGGCCCTGGGTGGGGATTTCAGGCTGGGGAGTGGGTACTGAGCTTCTCTTTCTTTCCTCTGCCAGACGATGCTGTTGGAAAGGGTCCGTGTCGCACAGCAACCAGAAGGAGAGAGCAACTTCAGTGTCTTTTCTCAGATGCTGGCAGGCCTGGACATGGCTCACAGGTATAGCTGAGGCCGTGTGTGTGGGATGAAATCCCGTGTGTCTGTGTGCGATAGCTTTCCGCCAGGCCCTCATGGCTAGATCCCATGGTGATGGGGCCACTAGAAGTGACGCATCCAGCACAGACGGGTCTAACAAGATTGGGTGAGGGAGTGTGACGTGTTAATATCTCCCCTCCCCGGGGGCCGGGTTCATGAAGACAGACCAAGGGACAGCAATGGGACCGACCTCAGCAAGGTCATCGCAGGCAGCCGGGGAGATTGAGGTTTGATTTTTAGGACAAACTTTCTAGCTCTCAGGGTAGCCAAGCTCTGGAACGGGCTTCCAAAGGAGGTGGTGGAATCCCTGTTACTGGAGGTTTTAAGAACAGATTGGACAAATCCCTGCCAGGGATGGGCTAGATAATACTTGGTCCTGCCTCAGTGCAGGCACCTGGACTAGATGACCTCTCGAGGTCCCCTCTAGCCCCACATTTCTATGAGCCTGTGTGCCCCCAAGTGAGTTCCTGGACGAGCTTTGCTGAGGACGGGATTGATCATGAACCCAGAGGAATGCATGGGGGCCTCCAGAGAATGCGCAGCAGTATAGTGAGGTGTGAGGAGGAGGCAGCGATGAGTGGGAGGGGACAGCAGGCAAGGAACGGGCTAGTTAATTCTTGCATTGGAGGGGACTGTTGGGAGGGATACTGGGCTCTGTGCAGAGGCTTCCAGGTGAGACTGGAGCCTGTGAGAAACACATATGGACTATGAGGGACTCTAGCAATCTCTCTTCTGTTTGTTTCTGTTTGTGCTGAGAGCTATTGGTCTCTCTGGCTGGGTTACCAGACAGGGAAAGATGTGCCTCTCCGAGTAAATAGGCTCTGTTAGCACTTCCTGGCAAATAGTCCCTATTATGTGGTGGAAAGCACCAGCCAAGGGACGTCAGGGTCTTGGAGCTGCTTTGTTGCTATGTCTTGTGCGGGGTAATAAACCTGCGTGAGAGAGGCACTGCTGGAGGAGACCCTGGGCTGGGGTCCTGTCAGGGCTGAGGCCTGCTAGCTCCACAAGCAGCGCTGGGGCCCAGAGGTCAGACTAACCAGAAGGGCTCCCTCTCTCCACGCTGGCAGCTGAATCCCAATGAATAGGGCGGCTTCTTTGTCATTGTTCAGCTCTCTCTTACAGTCAGTCCCTTTCCAGGGAGAGGAATGAAAAGCAGTTCTTTCCTCCCAACTCCTGCCGGAATATTGCACACGTTGAGTCCAGGAGCCATTCCTCGGGGAATGCCTGGAAAATCCTTTCACGGCTGTGGGAGACAGAGGCCGAACTCATGTTCTCTAACCAGTAGCTGCCGGTTTAGTAACAATGTACAGAAGTTATGATTTTGAAATATAGGTTGCACAGGCAAATAGCAGGTCAGGAGAAGATCTTCACTGTATAGGTCCATTTAGACTCTTCTAGCCAATTGCGCATGCCACTCTGATTACACCCAGAGAATGGTTTTCAGGTATAAGTTTTTAAAAAAGGCTACAAACCACAAAATTTCAGTGTGCTGGTCACTTGGATCACCCCTTGTGGAGGTACAGTACTGTCTGTGAATATAACCTCACCACTGCAGACCTCAGCCCACAATAGATTGAGATCTTCCACCCGATCAGTATTTCATACAGCACATTTCCCCTCACTTGCTCCTCTGACGTTCATTACTAGTCAGCTGTACCATGACCCAGTGCCTTCGAATGTATCAGTTCTCGGCTGGGTGACGGGCACTGCGGTTTCCATGTCCCTTTATTATTACAAAGGGTCCATTTCAATACCGGATGTATCCCCCGCACAGAAGGGTGGATACATTAGACCCTTCAGCAGCTAGACGTGATGAGGTTTCAGCAGGGAGCTGTGTGTGTGTGTGTGTGTGTGTGTGTGTGTGTGTGTGTGTGTAGAGAGATGCTAGACAAAAGTGACGCACTTAGAAATATGGGTCAAAGAAGTGTTACACCGGTGAGAGAGATTCTCCTCTTGTGTACACGGGTGTAAATCAAGCGTATCGCCATCTAGGCCGATAGGCGCATCCAGGGCACAAAATGTGTATAGGCTTCAGAAGAGAGGCCACCGATTGTGAGATGTTTCTCCTCAGTCACAGAGCTGCTACTGGACACGGCTGGCCAATCTGCGCAGCTTTCTATTAGATAACTGTTAGACCGTTGGGATCTGCTTCCAGGCTCCGCTCTCCTCCCCCGACCCCAATTATTCTCAAGAGCTGCTTTGTGAATAGTGTGGTCCAGTTCTCTGTGATGAGGGCTGAATACAGAACAAAGACACTTGGAACGTATGGTGCGGATCATCCAGGGGGCCTTGCACTAAGCACAATGTTTCTGTGCTGATAAAGAAGGTGAAAAAAAAATCAGTCTGGCAGAGGCTTTGTTCTAAAGGTCTTTGGACAGGACTGCCCTTGACAAGGCTATTGTTAGAGATAGATGTATTGTTACGGGCTAATAAGGGAGACTTTAAACAAGAGATGTAGGATCAGACAAATCAACATGATATTGTCAGGGGATGTGAATCAGGCTCTGGAACCATACTGAGGAACTCTGATTTCCCCCAGCAGAGGGAGCAGAATAGCTATGAAATGATTTCCCCGCACAGAATTTGGTTTTAGTTTTGGCCTGTTTGTTAATCTGTTGTCTGATAGAATGAGATTGGACAGCAAAGACACATAAGCAACAGAAATCAGGGCACTGTATTATAGTGAGTTTGTTTCGGGTGTCATCTTAGGGGAAGTGGGCAAACGTCAAAGTTCCGGGGTGTGGAGTGATCACTTTCAGAGGCTCGAGTGTGGAACTGGGCGAGAAATCTTCAGAGAACAGGGTTGGGCAGGAGACTTCTGGTGCTTTTGCATCTTGGCTAAAACCAGGATTGAGCGAATCAGAAGAAAATGAAAAATAATTCCAAAAAATTCAGTTAACAGTTTAACACACACACAAATAATTGAGTTCTGGATGCCAGTTTGGGTCACTTTTCATTTTATATGAATGATTTCACCTCCCACCTAACAATTCTGGGCTGCATCCGACCCAAGTTAATTCGCCCCTACTACAGAAATAGTCCCACTGACTGTTAACTCCACTGGCAGGGCCATTTCCCCTTGTACCTGCAGTGCTCCATACACACCAGTGGCACTATACAAGTAACGAATACCCTTGAACCCAGGAGGCCAACATGAGCTCTGTTTGTCTGAGTTGGCCCATGAGCTTCCTGGAATTCCCAATCTCCCTTTCACAGAACCATGTGGGCACCCTGGTTCATATCTGCAAAGCTGGGTTGTGACTGCGACCCTGACCCTGTGCGATACCGTACAGCATGGTAGTGAATTCACACTACAACAGAATAGCTCACCGGGGTGTGAATTGTATTGTGGTGTTGGTAACTGTAGGACTGGAGGTATAAACCGGTTCATGGCTAGGAGCCTTTATTAATCACCTCCCCTCCAAACCCAATGAGTTACTTATCAAAGGGAGGGAAAGGAAGCGCCAAGGACATTTGTACGTCTTGTGCACACAGCATGGGACTGCAAGAGGGGAACTAGCACGCAGAAATCAGAAAACACAGATGGGAATTGGAGAGAATCTGCTTTGGTGAAAGGAGTTGAAACTTCTGGCCAGCGAAGGCCTTTCTAGAGTGAAGTTTACAATACTCCTTTGGGCTTGATGATCTCGAAAGGGACACAGAGAAGCATTTCCAATAGCATGAGCCTTTAAGAAACATACCTGAAAACGGGTTTCAGAGTATGCATCTGAAGAAGTGGGCTGTAGTCCACGAAAGCTTATGCTCTAATAAATTTGTTAGTCTCTAAGGTGCCACAAGTACTCCTGTTCTTTATACCTGAAAACATGAGTTTAATATGTCCACCTCCCTCGAGAGCGACATGCTCTCTCTCTCTCAGCGGAGCGATTGGATTATCCAAGCTCCCTCAGTGGCTTTGAACACTACTCAGTGCTGTTGCATTGGGTAATGTTCTCATGCACCAGATCCGGCTCCCTCTGGAGGGCAATAAGACCTATCAGGTAGCACTGAGGTGTGGTTTAACTTTCATTCTTCATAACTGCTTTCAGGACGATGCTGCACTTGCACCAGACAGCTGAGAGCAACTCCTTTGGAATCGGGCCATGTTCGAAGGTAGGGCTATACAAACCAGTTGCATTACCTCCTGCTTTGCCTGTATTGCTTTTCCCCGGACTGTTCTGCATAGCGTTGTCTGGTGTGCATGGCTTTGTTCTTACACACCAGGTGACAAGAGCGTTGTTCCTAGGAGTGAACCTTTCAAATGGCACTTCCCCTGGTTTTAGAAATATGCTGCAGATGGAGAATTTGTGAGCTGTGCATTAGTGGAGGAATACCCCTCAGACCAAATTACCAGCACAGCCGAGATAAACTCTTCCCACGTACTGTCCTGGAGGTCTAGACAGGAAATGTAGGGGTCATCGTGTGATGTATGGAATGCACAGACCCTGAACTTTCCTGAGACATTTTGACCCTAATGTGGCTCCTGAGTAGGACTGGCTGGAAAACAAGAATTTGGTTTTGTGAAAATTTTTTGAAGTTTCCACATTTGTTTGTGTTCCACGTTCGTATAAAAACTAGAGCTTGTGAAAAACCAGAGAGTGAGTGCTCCTGCTTCAGAGTTGGGACTCTCTCACATCCCAGGGGGAGTACCCTCAAGGCTACTGGCCATTCTCTCTCTGACCAGAAATATCCTGAACCTGAGAAACCTCCCCAGTGACATTTTCATTGACAATGACACTTTTCCATGGCAAGTTTCATTTTTAATGACTCAACATTTTCTGATGAAAAGACATTTCATTGAAAAATTCGGACCAGCTCTACTTCTCAATTTCAGAGTTAGGGTGCAGGGGTCTGAACCAAATCCTGGGATCAAAAAAGCTCTATTATTTGCACAGCTCCTCCTTCCTTGACTGGACAGTTCATCTCAGGATGGATGGACGGTACATTTTCTCTAAAATACAGCTGTCTCTCCTGGGAGGCTCAAGAACAAGCGCCTTCGTCACACCCACTGGCTCCCAATTCGGATGGACTTTGCATTTCTTCTCAGTGTTGGATGGCAAAGTGGGTGGTGTGTCATTAGCTCGGGGCACACAGGAGGGCAGGCGAGGAGCCAGGGAGTGCGTCAGAAGGAACTGAGTTTATTTGTCAACTAGTGTGGAAATGGTTTTCTGGACTGCAAGATCCAATCTCTTCATACTGCTCTGTGGGGAGAGAGGGGTGACAATGGAGTCTCCAGTGGCCTGATTCGCTCTTGGCCTGTCCCAGACCCATACGATGACACCAGAATGTCGACTCCCACCTCTGACCAGCCAGCGGTGCCAGCCTCCATCGCCCATTTGGTACATTTCCCAACAGGTTGCTTTGTGGTTGCTTCTACGTGGCCCCTCGCACTTCGGAGGAGCTTCCCATAATCCCCTGCTAAGCTACCTCCTCCTCCTCATTCAAATCCCCCCGTAAAACTCTCCTGTGCCAGGCTGTCTACAAAAAACCCGACAATGGCTAGCCCCGGGTGTGCTGAGAGCACTGGGTATCGTGCTGACGGCTACTGTGTCATTGGGTCTGAGTGCTCCCCAGCGGTAGCTTATCTATCATCTCTCCTCTGGTGAGCTCCTTGGGACAGGACCATCTGTTCACTCTGTCTGGACAGCACCTGGTCCTTGGCTAGGGCTCTTAGCCGCTCTGGTAGTCTCAATAGTAAATACTGGCAATAATAGTCGTCGTAACGCAGTGCGCCGTGGCATCCGGCTTGCAGTGATTGGGACCCCCCAGTCTGGAGCTGTCCCCTTGACCCTAGCACACACTGACTTTGACCCACACTTCTCGCTTTGGCTCCCAACGCTAGATACCGCAATTGGATCCAGAACGGCCTTGTGTTGTGCGGGGTTATGCTGAGCTCGGGTGGGCTGGTGGGGGATGAGGAGTGGGACCCAGTGCGAGTGAAGGAGCTGAAATTCCTCAGCGCAGCTGTACAGTGGGTCCCTGAGAGGCGCTGCTAGCTGGTCTGAGGGAGGGCTGGTGGAGGGAAGCAGAGCCAGCAGGCAGAGACTGGGCGATTGTGGGCCACTGGTTTCTTGGTGTCTGTACTGGAGCAGTCTAGCACCCTGCGGGATTAGAGTTTGTCTCAACCTTGTCTTTCAAAATTCAGCACTCACTGCGGCACCTTTAAGGAAACATGTCTGCCTCCGTTGTCCCTGATTCAGTGAAATCAGACAGAATGTACTGTTCTGTCCGTGTGAATAATTCTGATAGTTCCGTGCGATAGTAGTTCTCAGATGGGTGAGATCAGGCTTTG
Organism: Trachemys scripta elegans; assembly: GCF_013100865.1. Classification (NCBI taxonomy): domain Eukaryota; kingdom Metazoa; phylum Chordata; order Testudines; family Emydidae; genus Trachemys; species Trachemys scripta. Next base: position 2,638,431 of record NC_048312.1, on the reverse strand, counting down.
GAGAACATCAGAATCATATTTTTAGGGGCTATAACTACACTTGGTTTTCAGCATCTGCTCCTTATCAGTTTTAGCTGTTTGCGGGGATTAGGCATTTTACCAATGCACCAAAGCACTGGCATGAATCACAGCAATTTACAGTTGTATCAGCTTTTGGTACAATTCAATTTTCAGTCTTCATTATGTAGCTGTTAATCAAATCCCAGGGCCAGACAAATTAGCTGCTCTGCAATTGATCCCTTGGCCAGAGGCTGGGTGGAGTTTCCAGGTTTGGCAGGGCCTGGCCTGTTACTGATCACTGCTAATGCACCAGGCGATGAGCTCAGTTTTCACAGTCTCACCAAAGGGTTAAAATGGAAGCTGCCTATTTCCCAGCGTAATGACCTTCTTTCATCATGCCTTCCTCCTGTTCCGGAGTGCCTAGGTTTGGATAGAATTGCAGATATCCTCCCTGTGGACAATTCCTGTCAATAGTGCTGCTGGCCCATTTTTTCCAGCCCCACGGTGCATTACATGGCAGATGTGAGTGACGGGCCAGTTCTGCAGGTGCACTGTATCTTTGGCAGCAGTGGGTGGGGAGGGCTGGATTCACCTGCATTTGTGACTCTGAAATTGACAAGGAAAGGACGCAGGGTTGGGGTATTTCTTTTCTCCTTTCTTCATTGTTGCTCTGCTGCCCATGGGATTAAACAGGAATTTAGGCTGCAATCTCTGAGATGCTGCACCAGGCAAAGGGCTTCTTGAGTTACATTTTAGTTGACGCCTGTGTCAGAAAACCGATATATGATGCTCTTCACTGTGCTAGCTGAAGTCTTTCAGTACAAAGTGGAGGATTTTTTATTCCTTTCTCCCACTCACTGATCTCTCTAGGCTTCACTTCTTCCTCCCCAGCACTGTTAATGTGGCGAATATATGAAGGAAAGTGACCTAATTAACAGTCAGTATAGAAAAATGAAAATGGCGCATATTTAAGCCAGCCTGTTAATGTTGCCTCAATTCCATCAATGTACTCTTCAGCGTGCACATTTGTTAGTCTTAGCAAATCAGCAAAGTGAAAAGAATGAAAATGCAAGGAATCTCCCTGGCAGGATTCCGACAATCTCTGGGCAATGCGACCGCGGAGTCTATTGGCTCCTTCAGAGCTCTAATGAGCCTCTCTGCCAGTTTGTGCCATCTGGGACATTCAGTCTGGGGATTAGTGGTTTGCTGGACTGCAGCAGCATTTGCAGATGCCTTGTGGTCTGTGGTGTCAGTGCCTGTTTGAGAGCTTTTATCTGCAGATTGCTGACATGCTGCTCACCCTGCAGTGGGAACTCGTGCACTGCAGAATGGGTTTTCTAATCTCTGACCCATTCCAGGTGCACGTGTGCAGGGGTCTGCGATCGCCGATAACTGGCAAATGTGGCAAGATAAACAGAAATGCACGTCCTCTCCATCAGTCGGGAAGCTTTCCCGACATCGCAAAAGGCCCTTTTTAAGCCAGATTCAGATGTTAGGCTTAGATTGAGCATCCACTGCCTAGCACCACCAGATGGCCCGTGTGATCTCTGGTTGGGTTTGGAGCTGGATCTGTTCCTGAAACAATATCACCTTGTTCTACTCAGACTGCTCCCTGAGGCCTCTTCCAGCTGCTCAGCTCCTGGGTGCATAATGAGTTAACAAGAGTGCCCAGAGGAGTGGAAAAGAAATTAACAGGAAAGTCACAACAGCCATTTCCCCAGGCAGTTCCTGTTCCTTTCACAGGGATTGAGCCACCAATACAAAGGCATGACTCAGACAGAGCGGTGACTTCCTAGGCACCAAGGGCTTCCAGATTTCCAGCGGTCACCCCAGTGGTTGGATGTGCTGGGTTGTGCTCGGCAATGGGGCATGCTGCGAGAGAGCTGGTTTCCTAATGTGGATGAAGCAAAGCCCAGCTGCATTTCTGGCTAGTGTTACAAGACCATATGCACAAGCCTGGGCGTATATTGTGCCTCCTCTTCAGATTAGGGCGGTTGTGGAGGAGAAGCAGACGGGACGTCTCCCTCAGTGGTGCTTCGTATTTCTCTCTGTGGTGGCTGTGAATACTGCCGGGGGGTATCAAGTAAACAACATGGATTTTTGCTGATTGCATACTACGCGTGGCAGACCCAGGGGCTAATAACAAAAAGGAAAAACCTTCACACCCACCCCTAGCAATCGAGGGCGGGGCAGGGTTATGTTGAGATTCTGCAGCAGAGTGAGCTGAAAACAAATTGCGCCATTCTGGACAGTGCAGCTTTGTGGTAGTGACACAGTGGTTAGGGTTGGGAAGACACTTCCATTATAAGCTGTTATGCCAGGCACGTACCCTCTGGCCTGAAATCTTTCATGCCTGTTCTCAATGTAAAGTCGACTGTTTCTTTGGGAAAGATCCATTAGGCTGGTCAGGAGATTGGAACTGGGCACCAATTAGTGCTGGTTGATTTATTGTGTGTTGTGATCAGTTTCCAAAATATTTGCTAAAACAAGGGACAAGGGAGGACTAGCTCCCTGGCTGCCAGTTCCTGCTGAGATTATAGCTATGTGTATATGTGTGGGGTATAGGTACGTGTCCATCTACATCATACCGCTATGTGTTTATTAAATATATCTGTGACGATCCCTTTCCACCAGCATATCTCCTGTCCCTGGGACTGAACTGCAGTGACATTCAAAACACAGCGAAGCTTTTGCTGTGCTCTTGAGGTGCAGACGGAGAGAGACTAACGTGTGAAATTGAAACATGGAACTAGAACCGTACAGCATGCATGTGGCACCATGTTACTTATCGGAGAGTCCTGCAGAAACTGCAGCTCAGGGGAGGAAGCCCAGCAAGTATTCCCAAGCTATCCCTTGGGACTAAGAATCAAATACCCCATGAAGTCAGGAGGAATCCGAGCTGTATCCTACGATTGGGTTCGCTCTGAGCCGGCTGAAGGCTGGTTGTAAACCTTTCCCTACATGACTCTATCCTGAATCAATAAGATGGGTTTATTAAGTGAATGTAAAGATTGGCTAAGTCCCTAGGGCTTGTTTCTGGCTTGCCTGGTTTTGACTCCTGCGTCCCAACCTGTTCTAATTCAAAGCTCACAGCAAACCCGAACTTCACCCCAACTCCTGCAAAGTTACGGTGCAGCTCCATGGGCGAGTGATGAGAACTGATATAAACAAAATGAGATCGGCTGCACATGGTCATATGGCATTAAGCACTCAGGGAACTTTGCATTTTCTCCAGGTAAAGCCCCCTAAAGTTAGCCTCTTCACTGCAGTTCCTTGCTGATTCCCTGGCCTCTGTGATGGAGCCGTGTCCATTGCAAGCCGAGTAGGGCTGCTTAGAAATTCATAGATTCATAGATTCTAGGACTGGAAGGGACCTCGAGAGGTCATCGAGTCCAGTCCCCTGCCCGCATGGCAGGACCAAATACTGCCTAGACCATCCCTAATAGACATTTATCTAACCTACTCTTAAATATCTCCAGAGATGGAGATTCCACAACCTCCCTAGGCAATTTGTTCCAGTGTTTAACCACCCTGACAGTTAGGAACTTTTTCCTAATGTCCAACCTAGACCTCCCTTGCTGCAGTTTAAACCCATTGTTTCTGGTTCTATCCTTAGAGGCTAAGGTGAACAAGTTCTCTCCCTCCTCCTTATGACACCCTTTTAGATACCTGAAAACTGCTATCATGTCCCCTCTCAGTCTTCTCTTTTCCAAACTAAACAAACCCAGTTCTTTCAGCCTTCCTTCATAGGTCATGTTCTCAAGACCTTTAATCATTCTTGTTGCTCTTCTTTGGACCCTTTCCAATTTCTCCACATCTTTTTTAAAATGCGGCGCCCAGAACTGGACACAATACTCCAGCTGAGGCCTAACCAGAGCAGAGTAGAGCGGAAGAATGACTTCTCGTGTCTTGCTCACAACACACCTGTTAATGCATCCCAGAATCATGTTTGCTTTTTTTGCAACAGCATCACACTGTTGACTCATATTTAGCTTGTGGTCCACTATAACCCCTAGATCCCTTTCTGCCGTACTCCTTCCTAGACAGTCTCTTCCCATTCTGTATGTGTGAAACTGATTTTTCCTTCCTAAGTGGAGCACTTTGCATTTGTCTTTGTTAAACTTCATCCTGTTTACCTCAGCCCATTTCTCCAATTTGTCCAGATCATTTTGAATTATGACCCTGTCCTCCAAAGTAGTTGCAATCCCTCCCAGTTTGGTATCATCCGCAAACTTAATAAGCGTACTTTCTATGCCAATATCTAAGTCGTTGATGAAGATATTGAACAGAGCCGGTCCCAAAACAGACCCCTGCGGAACCCCACTCGTTACGCCTTTCCAGCAGGATTGGGAACCATTAATAACAACTCTCTGAGTACGGTTATCCAGCCAGTTATGCACCCACCTTATAGTAGACCCATCTAAATTGTATTTGCCTAGTTTATCGATAAGAATATCATGCGAGACCGTATCAAATGCCTTACTAAAGTCTAGGTATACCACATCCACCGCTTCACCCTTATCCACAAGGCTCGTTATCCTATCAAAGAAAGCTATCAGATTGGTTTGACATGATTTGTTCTTCACAAATCCATGCTGGCTGTTCCCTATCACCTTACCACCTTCCAAGTGTTTGCAGATGATTTCCTTAATTACTTGCTCCATTATCTTCCCTGGCACAGAAGTTAAACTAACTGGTCTGTAGTTACCTGGGTTGTTTTTATTTCCCTTTTTATAGATGGGCACTATATTTGCCCTTTTCCAGTCTTCTGGAATCTCTCCCGTCTCCCATGACTTTCCAAAGATAATAGCTAGAGGCTCAGATACCTCCTCTATTAGCTCCTTGAGTATTCTAGGATGCATTTCATCAGGCCCGGGTGACTTGCAGGCATCTAACTTTTCTAAGTGATTTTTAACTTGTTCTTTTTTTATTTTATCCGCTAAACCTACCCCCTTCCCATTAGCATTCACTATGTTAGGCATTCCTTCAGACTTCTCGGTGAAGACCGAAACAAAGAAGTCATTAAGCATCTCTGCCATTTCCAAGTTTCCTGTTACTGTTTCTCCCTCTTCACTAAGCAGTGGGCCTACCCTGTCTTTGGTCTTCCTCTTGCTTCTAATGTATTGATAAAAAGTCTTCTTGTTTCCTTTTATTCCCGTAGCTAGTTTGAGCTCATTTTGTGCCTTTGCCTTTCTAATCTTGCCCCTGCATTCCTGTGTTGTTTGCCTATATTCATCCTTTGTAATCTGTCCTAGTTTCCATTTTTTATATGACTCCTTTTTATTTTTTAGATCGTGCAAGATCTCGTGGTTAAGCCAAGGTGGTCTTTTGCCACATTTTCTATCTTTCCTAACCAGCGGAATAGCTTGCTTTTGGGCCCTTAATAGTGTCCCTTTGAAAAACTGCCAACTCTCCTCAGTTGTTTTTCCCCTCAGTCTTGATTCCCATGGGACTTTACCCATCAGCTCTCTGAGCTTCCCAAAATCTGCCTTCCTGAAATCCATTGTCTCTATTTTGCTGTTCTCCCTTCTACCCTTCCTTAGAATTGCAAACTCTATGATTTCATGATCACTTTCACCCAGGCTGCCTTCTACTTTCACATTCTCAACGAGTTCCTCCCTATTTGTTAAAATCAAGTCTAGAACAGCTTCCCCCCTAGTAGCTTTTTCAACCTTCTGAAATAAAAAGTTGTCTCCAATGCAGTCCAAGAATTTGTTGGATAGTCTGTGCCCCGCTGTGTTATTTTCCCAACATATATCCGGATAGTTGAAGTCCCCCATCACCACCAAATCTTGGGCTTTGGATGATTTTGTTAGTTGCTTGAAAAAAGCCTCATCCACCTCTTCCACCTGGTTAGGTGGCCTGTAGTAGACTCCTAGCATGACATCTCCCTTGTTTTTTGCCCCTTTAAGCCTAACCCAGAGACTCTCAACACTTCCGTCTCCTATGTCCATCTCTACCTCAGTCCAAGTGTGTACATTTTTAATATATAAGGCAACACCTCCTCCCTTTTTCCCCTGTCTATCCTTCCTGAGCAAGCTGTACCCATCCACACCAACATTCCAATCATGTGTATTATCCCACCAAGTTTCAGTGATGCCAACAATGTCATAGTTGTATTTATTTATTAGCACTTCCAGTTCTTCCTGCTTATTCCCCATACTTCTCGCATTTGTATATACGCATCTAAGATACTGGTTTGATCTTTCCTCCCAGTTTTGTCCTGACTCTCCTTTCTCTCTGCCAATATAGCCCACACTCCCTCTCGTTTCCGACCCATCTCCCCGGTCTCCATGTTCCCCACTTACCTGTGGGCTTTGCTCACCTGTCCCCGTCGAACCTAGTTTAAAGCCCTCCTCACTAGGTTAGCCAGTCTGTGTCCGAATAGGGTCTTTCCTCTCCTCGAAAGGTGAACGCCATCTCTGCCTAGCAGTCCTTCCTCGAATAGCATCCCGTGGTCTAGGAAGCCAAAGCCCTCCTGGCGACACCATCTTCGCAGCCAGGCATTCACCTCCATGATGCATCTGTCTCTGCCCGGGCCCCTACCTTTGACAGGAAGAATTGAAGAGAATACCACCTGCGCTCCAAACTCCTTCACCCGTACTCCCAGAGCCCTGTAATCACTCTTGATCCGCTCAGTGTCACACCTCGCAGTATCATTTGTGCCCACATGGATGAGTAGCATGGGGTAGTAGTCAGAGGGCT